>NW_026910868.1:0-59388 GCF_963854185.1 Sardina pilchardus | reverse complement strand
AGCTTCTAAGACCTTCCAATTTCAAGCTATGAAGGAAAAGTGAAGACACGTTTACTTTTCATATTTCATGACAGTTGGCTGAGACGGCCAAAACATGCGCTCGTGGAAACTTTTTTCAAAATCCACTTTGGGCTTGTAAGATGTTGTAAAGTGACTTTCTGTCACAATGCAGTACGTGCACCTCAACACCCAACTTCATGAACACCACATCAGAGTGAATGATGCGACTGAACCGCGTGCGCTGGAGCCACCAGTGAGCGGCCAGTAGCTCATTGAGGCCCTTTGTGTTGTATGCGCTTGGTTTCAAGCTTCTAAGACCTTCCAATTTCAAGCTATGAAGGAAAAGTGAAGACACGTTTACTTTTCATATTTCATGACAGTTGGCTGAGACGGCCAAAACATGCGCTCGTGGAAACTTTTTTCAAAATCCACTTTGGGCTTGTAAGATGTTGTAAAGTGACTTTCTGTCACAATGCAGTACGTGCACCTCAACACCCAACTTCATGAACACCACATCAGAGTGAATGATGCGACTGAACCGCGTGCGCTGGAGCCACCAGTGAGCGGCCAGTAGCTCATTGAGGCCCTTTGTGTTGTATGCGCTTGGTTTCAAGCTTCTAAGACCTTCCAATTTCAAGCTATGAAGGAAAAGTGAAGACACGTTTACTTTTCATATTTCATGACAGTTGGCTGAGACGGCCAAAACATGCGCTCGTGGAAACTTTTTTCAAAATCCACTTTGGGCTTGTAAGATGTTGTAAAGTGACTTTCTGTCACAATGCAGTACGTGCACCTCAACACCCAACTTCATGAACACCACATCAGAGTGAATGATGCGACTGAACCGCGTGCGCTGGAGCCACCAGTGAGCGGCCAGTAGCTCATTGAGGCCCTTTGTGTTGTATGCGCTTGGTTTCAAGCTTCTAAGACCTTCCAATTTCAAGCTATGAAGGAAAAGTGAAGACACGTTTACTTTTCATATTTCATGACAGTTGGCTGAGACGGCCAAAACATGCGCTCGTGGAAACTTTTTTCAAAATCCACTTTGGGCTTGTAAGATGTTGTAAAGTGACTTTCTGTCACAATGCAGTACGTGCACCTCAACACCCAACTTCATGAACACCACATCAGAGTGAATGATGCGACTGAACCGCGTGCGCTGGAGCCACCAGTGAGCGGCCAGTAGCTCATTGAGGCCCTTTGTGTTGTATGCGCTTGGTTTCAAGCTTCTAAGACCTTCCAATTTCAAGCTATGAAGGAAAAGTGAAGACACGTTTACTTTTCATATTTCATGACAGTTGGCTGAGACGGCCAAAACATGCGCTCGTGGAAACTTTTTTCAAAATCCACTTTGGGCTTGTAAGATGTTGTAAAGTGACTTTCTGTCACAATGCAGTACGTGCACCTCAACACCCAACTTCATGAACACCACATCAGAGTGAATGATGCGACTGAACCGCGTGCGCTGGAGCCACCAGTGAGCGGCCAGTAGCTCATTGAGGCCCTTTGTGTTGTATGCGCTTGGTTTCAAGCTTCTAAGACCTTCCAATTTCAAGCTATGAAGGAAAAGTGAAGACACGTTTACTTTTCATATTTCATGACAGTTGGCTGAGACGGCCAAAACATGCGCTCGTGGAAACTTTTTTCAAAATCCACTTTGGGCTTGTAAGATGTTGTAAAGTGACTTTCTGTCACAATGCAGTACGTGCACCTCAACACCCAACTTCATGAACACCACATCAGAGTGAATGATGCGACTGAACCGCGTGCGCTGGAGCCACCAGTGAGCGGCCAGTAGCTCATTGAGGCCCTTTGTGTTGTATGCGCTTGGTTTCAAGCTTCTAAGACCTTCCAATTTCAAGCTATGAAGGAAAAGTGAAGACACGTTTACTTTTCATATTTCATGACAGTTGGCTGAGACGGCCAAAACATGCGCTCGTGGAAACTTTTTTCAAAATCCACTTTGGGCTTGTAAGATGTTGTAAAGTGACTTTCTGTCACAATGCAGTACGTGCACCTCAACACCCAACTTCATGAACACCACATCAGAGTGAATGATGTGACTGAACCGCGTGCGCTGGAGCCACCAGTGAGCGGCCAGTAGCTCATTGAGGCCCTTTGTGTTGTATGCGCTTGGTTTCAAGCTTCTAAGACCTTCCAATTTCAAGCTATGAAGGAAAAGTGAAGACACGTTTACTTTTCATATTTCATGACAGTTGGCTGAGACGGCCAAAACATGCGCTCGTGGAAACTTTTTTCAAAATCCACTTTGGGCTTGTAAGATGTTGTAAAGTGACTTTCTGTCACAATGCAGTACGTGCACCTCAACACCCAACTTCATGAACACCACATCAGAGTGAATGATGCGACTGAACCGCGTGCGCTGGAGCCACCAGTGAGCGGCCAGTAGCTCATTGAGGCCCTTTGTGTTGTATGCGCTTGGTTTCAAGCTTCTAAGACCTTCCAATTTCAAGCTATGAAGGAAAAGTGAAGACACGTTTACTTTTCATATTTCATGACAGTTGGCTGAGACGGCCAAAACATGCGCTCGTGGAAACTTTTTTCAAAATCCACTTTGGGCTTGTAAGATGTTGTAAAGTGACTTTCTGTCACAATGCAGTACGTGCACCTCAACACCCAACTTCATGAACACCACATCAGAGTGAATGATGCGACTGAACCGCGTGCGCTGGAGCCACCAGTGAGCGGCCAGTAGCTCATTGAGGCCCTTTGTGTTGTATGCGCTTGGTTTCAAGCTTCTAAGACCTTCCAATTTCAAGCTATGAAGGAAAAGTGAAGACACGTTTACTTTTCATATTTCATGACAGTTGGCTGAGACGGCCAAAACATGCGCTCGTGGAAACTTTTTTCAAAATCCACTTTGGGCTTGTAAGATGTTGTAAAGTGACTTTCTGTCACAATGCAGTACGTGCACCTCAACACCCAACTTCATGAACACCACATCAGAGTGAATGATGCGACTGAACCGCGTGCGCTGGAGCCACCAGTGAGCGGTCAGTAGCTCATTGAGGCCCTTTGTGTTGTATGCGCTTGGTTTCAAGCTTCTAAGACCTTCCAATTTCAAGCTATGAAGGAAAAGTGAAGACACGTTTACTTTTCATATTTCATGACAGTTGGCTGAGACGGCCAAAACATGCGCTCGTGGAAACTTTTTTCAAAATCCACTTTGGGCTTGTAAGATGTTGTAAAGTGACTTTCTGTCACAATGCAGTACATGCACCTCAACACCCAACTTCATGAACACCACATCAGAGTGAATGATGCGACTGAACCGCGTGCGCTGGAGCCACCAGTGAGCGGCCAGTAGCTCATTGAGGCCCTTTGTGTTGTATGCGCTTGGTTTCAAGCTTCTAAGACCTTCCAATTTCAAGCTATGAAGGAAAAGTGAAGACACGTTTACTTTTCATATTTCATGACAGTTGGCTGAGACGGCCAAAACATGCGCTCGTGGAAACTTTTTTCAAAATCCACTTTGGGCTTGTAAGATGTTGTAAAGTGACTTTCTGTCACAATGCAGTACATGCACCTCAACACCCAACTTCATGAACACCACATCAGAGTGAATGATGCGACTGAACCGCGTGCGCTGGAGCCACCAGTGAGCGGCCAGTAGCTCATTGAGGCCCTTTGTGTTGTATGCGCTTGGTTTCAAGCTTCTAAGACCTTCCAATTTCAAGCTATGAAGGAAAAGTGAAGACACGTTTACTTTTCATATTTCATGACAGTTGGCTGAGACGGCCAAAACATGCGCTCGTGGAAACTTTTTTCAAAATCCACTTTGGGCTTGTAAGATGTTGTAAAGTGACTTTCTGTCACAATGCAGTACATGCACCTCAACACCCAACTTCATGAACACCACATCAGAGTGAATGATGCGACTGAACCGCGTGCGCTGGAGCCACCAGTGAGCGGCCAGTAGCTCATTGAGGCCCTTTGTGTTGTATGCGCTTGGTTTCAAGCTTCTAAGACCTTCCAATTTCAAGCTATGAAGGAAAAGTGAAGACACGTTTACTTTTCATATTTCATGACAGTTGGCTGAGACGGCCAAAACATGCGCTCGTGGAAACTTTTTTCAAAATCCACTTTGGGCTTGTAAGATGTTGTAAAGTGACTTTCTGTCACAATGCAGTACATGCACCTCAACACCCAACTTCATGAACACCACATCAGAGTGAATGATGCGACTGAACCGCGTGCGCTGGAGCCACCAGTGAGCGGCCAGTAGCTCATTGAGGCCCTTTGTGTTGTATGCGCTTGGTTTCAAGCTTCTAAGACCTTCCAATTTCAAGCTATGAAGGAAAAGTGAAGACACGTTTACTTTTCATATTTCATGACAGTTGGCTGAGACGGCCAAAACATGCGCTCGTGGAAACTTTTTTCAAAATCCACTTTGGGCTTGTAAGATGTTGTAAAGTGACTTTCTGTCACAATGCAGTACGTGCACCTCAACACCCAACTTCATGAACACCACATCATAGTGAATGATGCGACTGAACCGCGTGCGCTGGAGCCACCAGTGAGCGGCCAGTAGCTCATTGAGGCCCTTTGTGTTGTATGCGCTTGGTTTCAAGCTTCTAAGACCTTCCAATTTCAAGCTATGAAGGAAAAGTGAAGACACGTTTACTTTTCATATTTCATGACAGTTGGCTGAGACGGCCAAAACATGCGCTCGTGGAAACTTTTTTCAAAATCCACTTTGGGCTTGTAAGATGTTGTAAAGTGACTTTCTGTCACAATGCAGTACGTGCACCTCAACACCCAACTTCATGAACACCACATCAGAGTGAATGATGCGAATGAACCGCGTGCGCTGGAGCCACCAGTGAGCGGCCAGTAGCTCATTGAGGCCCTTTGTGTTGTATGCGCTTGGTTTCAAGCTTCTAAGACCTTCCAATTTCAAGCTATGAAGGAAAAGTGAAGACACGTTTACTTTTCATATTTCATGACAGTTGGCTGAGACGGCCAAAACATGCGCTCGTGGAAACTTTTTTCAAAATCCACTTTGGGCTTGTAAGATGTTGTAAAGTGACTTTCTGTCACAATGCAGTACGTGCACCTCAACACCCAACTTCATGAACACCACATCAGAGTGAATGATGCGACTGAACCGCGTGCGCTGGAGCCACCAGTGAGCGGCCAGTAGCTCATTGAGGCCCTTTGTGTTGTATGCGCTTGGTTTCAAGCTTCTAAGACCTTCCAATTTCAAGCTATGAAGGAAAAGTGAAGACACGTTTACTTTTCATATTTCATGACAGTTGGCTGAGACGGCCAAAACATGCGCTCGTGGAAACTTTTTTCAAAAATCCACTTTGGGCTTGTAAGATGTTGTAAAGTGACTTTCTGTCACAATGCAGTACATGCACCTCAACACCCAACTTCATGAACACCACATCAGAGTGAATGATGCGACTGAACCGCGTGCGCTGGAGCCACCAGTGAGCGGCCAGTAGCTCATTGAGGCCCTTTGTGTTGTATGCGCTTGGTTTCAAGCTTCTAAGACCTTCCAATTTCAAGCTATGAAGGAAAAGTGAAGACACGTTTACTTTTCATATTTCATGACAGTTGGCTGAGACGGCCAAAACATGCGCTCGTGGAAACTTTTTTCAAAATCCACTTTGGGCTTGTAAGATGTTGTAAAGTGACTTTCTGTCACAATGCAGTACATGCACCTCAACACCCAACTTCATGAACACCACATCAGAGTGAATGATGCGACTGAACCGCGTGCGCTGGAGCCACCAGTGAGCGGCCAGTAGCTCATTGAGGCCCTTTGTGTTGTATGCGCTTGGTTTCAAGCTTCTAAGACCTTCCAATTTCAAGCTATGAAGGAAAAGTGAAGACACGTTTACTTTTCATATTTCATGACAGTTGGCTGAGACGGCCAAAACATGCGCTCGTGGAAACTTTTTTCAAAATCCACTTTGGGCTTGTAAGATGTTGTAAAGTGACTTTCTGTCACAATGCAGTACATGCACCTCAACACCCAACTTCATGAACACCACATCAGAGTGAATGATGCGACTGAACCGCGTGCGCTGGAGCCACCAGTGAGCGGCCAGTAGCTCATTGAGGCCCTTTGTGTTGTATGCGCTTGGTTTCAAGCTTCTAAGACCTTCCAATTTCAAGCTATGAAGGAAGAGTGAAGACACGTTTACTTTTCATATTTCATGACAGTTGGCTGAGACGGCCAAAACATGCGCTCGTGGAAACTTTTTTCAAAATCCACTTTGGGCTTGTAAGATGTTGTAAAGTGACTTTCTGTCACAATGCAGTACATGCACCTCAACACCCAACTTCATGAACACCACATCAGAGTGAATGATGCGACTGAACCGCGTGCGCTGGAGCCACCAGTGAGCGGCCAGTAGCTCATTGAGGCCCTTTGTGTTGTATGCGCTTGGTTTCAAGCTTCTAAGACCTTCCAATTTCAAGCTATGAAGGAAAAGTGAAGACACGTTTACTTTTCATATTTCATGACAGTTGGCTGAGACGGCCAAAACATGCGCTCGTGGAAACTTTTTTCAAAATCCACTTTGGGCTTGTAAGATGTTGTAAAGTGACTTTCTGTCACAATGCAGTACATGCACCTCAACACCCAACTTCATGAACACCACATCAGAGTGAATGATGCGACTGAACCGCGTGCGCTGGAGCCACCAGTGAGCGGCCAGTAGCTCATTGAGGCCCTTTGTGTTGTATGCGCTTGGTTTCAAGCTTCTAAGACCTTCCAATTTCAAGCTATGAAGGAAAAGTGAAGACACGTTTACTTTTCATATTTCATGACAGTTGGCTGAGACGGCCAAAACATGCGCTCGTGGAAACTTTTTTCAAAATCCACTTTGGGCTTGTAAGATGTTGTAAAGTGACTTTCTGTCACAATGCAGTACATGCACCTCAACACCCAACTTCATGAACACCACATCAGAGTGAATGATGCGACTGAACCGCGTGCGCTGGAGCCACCAGTGAGCGGCCAGTAGCTCATTGAGGCCCTTTGTGTTGTATGCGCTTGGTTTCAAGCTTCTAAGACCTTCCAATTTCAAGCTATGAAGGAAAAGTGAAGACACGTTTACTTTTCATATTTCATGACAGTTGGCTGAGACGGCCAAAACATGCGCTCGTGGAAACTTTTTTCAAAATCCACTTTGGGCTTGTAAGATGTTGTAAAGTGACTTTCTGTCACAATGCAGTACGTGCACCTCAACACCCAACTTCATGAACACCACATCAGAGTGAATGATGCGACTGAACCGCGTGCGCTGGAGCCACCAGTGAGCGGCCAGTAGCTCATTGAGGCCCTTTGTGTTGTATGCGCTTGGTTTCAAGCTTCTAAGACCTTCCAATTTCAAGCTATGAAGGAAAAGTGAAGACACGTTTACTTTTCATATTTCATGACAGTTGGCTGAGACGGCCAAAACATGCGCTCGTGGAAACTTTTTTCAAAATCCACTTTGGGCTTGTAAGATGTTGTAAAGTGACTTTCTGTCACAATGCAGTACGTGCACCTCAACACCCAACTTCATGAACACCACATCAGAGTGAATGATGCGACTGAACCGCGTGCGCTGGAGCCACCAGTGAGCGGCCAGTAGCTCATTGAGGCCCTTTGTGTTGTATGCGCTTGGTTTCAAGCTTCTAAGACCTTCCAATTTCAAGCTATGAAGGAAAAGTGAAGACACGTTTACTTTTCATATTTCATGACAGTTGGCTGAGACGGCCAAAACATGCGCTCGTGGAAACTTTTTTCAAAATCCACTTTGGGCTTGTAAGATGTTGTAAAGTGACTTTCTGTCACAATGCAGTACGTGCACCTCAACACCCAACTTCATGAACACCACATCAGAGTGAATGATGCGACTGAACCGCGTGCGCTGGAGCCACCAGTGAGCGGCCAGTAGCTCATTGAGGCCCTTTGTGTTGTATGCGCTTGGTTTCAAGCTTCTAAGACCTTCCAATTTCAAGCTATGAAGGAAAAGTGAAGACACGTTTACTTTTCATATTTCATGACAGTTGGCTGAGACGGCCAAAACATGCGCTCGTGGAAACTTTTTTCAAAATCCACTTTGGGCTTGTAAGATGTTGTAAAGTGACTTTCTGTCACAATGCAGTACGTGCACCTCAACACCCAACTTCATGAACACCACATCAGAGTGAATGATGCGACTGAACCGCGTGCGCTGGAGCCACCAGTGAGCGGCCAGTAGCTCATTGAGGCCCTTTGTGTTGTATGCGCTTGGTTTCAAGCTTCTAAGACCTTCCAATTTCAAGCTATGAAGGAAAAGTGAAGACACGTTTACTTTTCATATTTCATGACAGTTGGCTGAGACGGCCAAAACATGCGCTCGTGGAAACTTTTTTCAAAATCCACTTTGGGCTTGTAAGATGTTGTAAAGTGACTTTCTGTCACAATGCAGTACGTGCACCTCAACACCCAACTTCATGAACACCACATCAGAGTGAATGATGCGACTGAACCGCGTGCGCTGGAGCCACCAGTGAGCGGCCAGTAGCTCATTGAGGCCCTTTGTGTTGTATGCGCTTGGTTTCAAGCTTCTAAGACCTTCCAATTTCAAGCTATGAAGGAAAAGTGAAGACACGTTTACTTTTCATATTTCATGACAGTTGGCTGAGACGGCCAAAACATGCGCTCGTGGAAACTTTTTTCAAAATCCACTTTGGGCTTGTAAGATGTTGTAAAGTGACTTTCTGTCACAATGCAGTACATGCACCTCAACACCCAACTTCATGAACACCACATCAGAGTGAATGATGCGACTGAACCGCGTGCGCTGGAGCCACCAGTGAGCGGCCAGTAGCTCATTGAGGCCCTTTGTGTTGTATGCGCTTGGTTTCAAGCTTCTAAGACCTTCCAATTTCAAGCTATGAAGGAAAAGTGAAGACACGTTTACTTTTCATATTTCATGACAGTTGGCTGAGACGGCCAAAACATGCGCTCGTGGAAACTTTTTTCAAAATCCACTTTGGGCTTGTAAGATGTTGTAAAGTGACTTTCTGTCACAATGCAGTACATGCACCTCAACACCCAACTTCATGAACACCACATCAGAGTGAATGATGCGACTGAACCGCGTGCGCTGGAGCCACCAGTGAGCGGCCAGTAGCTCATTGAGGCCCTTTGTGTTGTATGCGCTTGGTTTCAAGCTTCTAAGACCTTCCAATTTCAAGCTATGAAGGAAAAGTGAAGACACGTTTACTTTTCATATTTCATGACAGTTGGCTGAGACGGCCAAAACATGCGCTCGTGGAAACTTTTTTCAAAATCCACTTTGGGCTTGTAAGATGTTGTAAAGTGACTTTCTGTCACAATGCAGTACGTGCACCTCAACACCCAACTTCATGAACACCACATCAGAGTGAATGATGCGACTGAACCGCGTGCGCTGGAGCCACCAGTGAGCGGCCAGTAGCTCATTGATAGGGGGAGGGGATAAATGGCCTAAAAATTAAAAAATTGGAAAATGATTACGCCCACTTCAGGGATGGTGCATTGGGTCATTTGGGAGATATTTTGTATTGGAAGTTGGTACCTATCATGAAATAAACCCCCCACCCCACCCAAAAAAATAAATCGGACATGGGTTTTTCCCCCTTTTCCCACCCTTTGATCATTAAAAATAAAATAAAATGCTCTCATGGCCTACTTAGGCAAGAGGAGTGACCGAACCACACTGGAGTATGCCAAATTCCAAGAAAGTCTTGAGAGACTAAGAAAAATATGAAGTGCTACTTAAGACCAACAAGTTCAAGTTCTTTCCAGGCCAATGTCACTGAATAAAAATTAATTAACTGTTTTGTATTTGAAATAAAAAGCAAATTTCCTAATGAGTTTCCTAATGAGTCTTTTAGTATTGAATAGTGACTGTAAGAATAGTGAATGCATACAAAGGGTGGAACAGCCCCCCAAAAATGCTCTTTTTGTGTTCTTTTTTCAATTTTAAAGAGGAATGGGGGATTATTTTCAAGATAGAGTCACTTTGAGGTGTAACAGTTCTTCTTTTGATAGTGTTCATTACAGTAAATATCAAATGGGTTTGAAAGCATTTATTTAACAGTATATAAGCAAACAGTAAGAATAGCTCATACATACCAGGCGGAATGTGCAGAAAATGCCACTTTTTGGGTTCTTATTTTCATTTTCATGGGGTGGGGGGTCATTTTCAAGATAAAGAGTTACTTTTGGTGTCAAAGTTCTTGTATTGATAGTGTTAATCAAGTCCCAAATGGGTGTGTTGAAATTTTGAACTTGATGATTATCCCCTCCCCCTATCATTGAGGCCCTTTGTGTTGTATGCGCTTGGTTTCAAGCTTCTAAGACCTTCCAATTTCAAGCTATGAAGGAAAAGTGAAGACACGTTTACTTTTCATATTTCATGACAGTTGGCTGAGACGGCCAAAACATGCGCTCGTGGAAACTTTTTTCAAAATCCACTTTGGGCTTGTAAGATGTTGTAAAGTGACTTTCTGTCACAATGCAGTACGTGCACCTCAACACCCAACTTCATGAACACCACATCAGAGTGAATGATGCGACTGAACCGCGTGCGCTGGAGCCACCAGTGAGCGGCCAGTAGCTCATTGAGGCCCTTTGTGTTGTATGCGCTTGGTTTCAAGCTTCTAAGACCTTCCAATTTCAAGCTATGAAGGAAAAGTGAAGACACGTTTACTTTTCATATTTCATGACAGTTGGCTGAGACGGCCAAAACATGCGCTCGTGGAAACTTTTTTCAAAATCCACTTTGGGCTTGTAAGATGTTGTAAAGTGACTTTCTGTCACAATGCAGTACGTGCACCTCAACACCCAACTTCATGAACACCACATCAGAGTGAATGATGCGACTGAACCGCGTGCGCTGGAGCCACCAGTGAGCGGCCAGTAGCTCATTGAGGCCCTTTGTGTTGTATGCGCTTGGTTTCAAGCTTCTAAGACCTTCCAATTTCAAGCTATGAAGGAAAAGTGAAGACACGTTTACTTTTCATATTTCATGACAGTTGGCTGAGACGGCCAAAACATGCGCTCGTGGAAACTTTTTTCAAAATCCACTTTGGGCTTGTAAGATGTTGTAAAGTGACTTTCTGTCACAATGCAGTACATGCACCTCAACACCCAACTTCATGAACACCACATCAGAGTGAATGATGCGACTGAACCGCGTGCGCTGGAGCCACCAGTGAGCGGCCAGTAGCTCATTGAGGCCCTTTGTGTTGTATGCGCTTGGTTTCAAGCTTCTAAGACCTTCCAATTTCAAGCTATGAAGGAAAAGTGAAGACACGTTTACTTTTCATATTTCATGACAGTTGGCTGAGACGGCCAAAACATGCGCTCGTGGAAACTTTTTTCAAAATCCACTTTGGGCTTGTAAGATGTTGTAAAGTGACTTTCTGTCACAATGCAGTACATGCACCTCAACACCCAACTTCATGAACACCACATCAGAGTGAATGATGCGACTGAACCGCGTGCGCTGGAGCCACCAGTGAGCGGCCAGTAGCTCATTGAGGCCCTTTGTGTTGTATGCGCTTGGTTTCAAGCTTCTAAGACCTTCCAATTTCAAGCTATGAAGGAAAAGTGAAGACACGTTTACTTTTCATATTTCATGACAGTTGGCTGAGACGGCCAAAACATGCGCTCGTGGAAACTTTTTTCAAAATCCACTTTGGGCTTGTAAGATGTTGTAAAGTGACTTTCTGTCACAATGCAGTACATGCACCTCAACACCCAACTTCATGAACACCACATCAGAGTGAATGATGCGACTGAACCGCGTGCGCTGGAGCCACCAGTGAGCGGCCAGTAGCTCATTGAGGCCCTTTGTGTTGTATGCGCTTGGTTTCAAGCTTCTAAGACCTTCCAATTTCAAGCTATGAAGGAAAAGTGAAGACACGTTTACTTTTCATATTTCATGACAGTTGGCTGAGACGGCCAAAACATGCGCTCGTGGAAACTTTTTTCAAAATCCACTTTGGGCTTGTAAGATGTTGTAAAGTGACTTTCTGTCACAATGCAGTACATGCACCTCAACACCCAACTTCATGAACACCACATCAGAGTGAATGATGCGACTGAACCGCGTGCGCTGGAGCCACCAGTGAGCGGCCAGTAGCTCATTGAGGCCCTTTGTGTTGTATGCGCTTGGTTTCAAGCTTCTAAGACCTTCCAATTTCAAGCTATGAAGGAAAAGTGAAGACACGTTTACTTTTCATATTTCATGACAGTTGGCTGAGACGGCCAAAACATGCGCTCGTGGAAACTTTTTTCAAAATCCACTTTGGGCTTGTAAGATGTTGTAAAGTGACTTTCTGTCACAATGCAGTACATGCACCTCAACACCCAACTTCATGAACACCACATCAGAGTGAATGATGCGACTGAACCGCGTGCGCTGGAGCCACCAGTGAGCGGCCAGTAGCTCATTGAGGCCCTTTGTGTTGTATGCGCTTGGTTTCAAGCTTCTAAGACCTTCCAATTTCAAGCTATGAAGGAAAAGTGAAGACACGTTTACTTTTCATATTTCATGACAGTTGGCTGAGACGGCCAAAACATGCGCTCGTGGAAACTTTTTTCAAAATCCACTTTGGGCTTGTAAGATGTTGTAAAGTGACTTTCTGTCACAATGCAGTACATGCACCTCAACACCCAACTTCATGAACACCACATCAGAGTGAATGATGCGACTGAACCGCGTGCGCTGGAGCCACCAGTGAGCGGCCAGTAGCTCATTGAGGCCCTTTGTGTTGTATGCGCTTGGTTTCAAGCTTCTAAGACCTTCCAATTTCAAGCTATGAAGGAAAGAGTGAAGACACGTTTACTTTTCATATTTCATGACAGTTGGCTGAGACGGCCAAAACATGCGCTCGTGGAAACTTTTTTCAAAATCCACTTTGGGCTTGTAAGATGTTGTAAAGTGACTTTCTGTCACAATGCAGTACATGCACCTCAACACCCAACTTCATGAACACCACATCAGAGTGAATGATGCGACTGAACCGCGTGCGCTGGAGCCACCAGTGAGCGGCCAGTAGCTCATTGAGGCCCTTTGTGTTGTATGCGCTTGGTTTCAAGCTTCTAAGACCTTCCAATTTCAAGCTATGAAGGAAGAGTGAAGACACGTTTACTTTTCATATTTCATGACAGTTGGCTGAGACGGCCAAAACATGCGCTCGTGGAAACTTTTTTCAAAATCCACTTTGGGCTTGTAAGATGTTGTAAAGTGACTTTCTGTCACAATGCAGTACATGCACCTCAACACCCAACTTCATGAACACCACATCAGAGTGAATGATGCGACTGAACCGCGTGCGCTGGAGCCACCAGTGAGCGGCCAGTAGCTCATTGAGGCCCTTTGTGTTGTATGCGCTTGGTTTCAAGCTTCTAAGACCTTCCAATTTCAAGCTATGAAGGAAAAGTGAAGACACGTTTACTTTTCATATTTCATGACAGTTGGCTGAGACGGCCAAAACATGCGCTCGTGGAAACTTTTTTCAAAATCCACTTTGGGCTTGTAAGATGTTGTAAAGTGACTTTCTGTCACAATGCAGTACATGCACCTCAACACCCAACTTCATGAACACCACATCAGAGTGAATGATGCGACTGAACCGCGTGCGCTGGAGCCACCAGTGAGCGGCCAGTAGCTCATTGAGGCCCTTTGTGTTGTATGCGCTTGGTTTCAAGCTTCTAAGACCTTCCAATTTCAAGCTATGAAGGAAAAGTGAAGACACGTTTACTTTTCATATTTCATGACAGTTGGCTGAGACGGCCAAAACATGCGCTCGTGGAAACTTTTTTCAAAATCCACTTTGGGCTTGTAAGATGTTGTAAAGTGACTTTCTGTCACAATGCAGTACATGCACCTCAACACCCAACTTCATGAACACCACATCAGAGTGAATGATGCGACTGAACCGCGTGCGCTGGAGCCACCAGTGAGCGGCCAGTAGCTCATTGAGGCCCTTTGTGTTGTATGCGCTTGGTTTCAAGCTTCTAAGACCTTCCAATTTCAAGCTATGAAGGAAAAGTGAAGACACGTTTACTTTTCATATTTCATGACAGTTGGCTGAGACGGCCAAAACATGCGCTCGTGGAAACTTTTTTCAAAATCCACTTTGGGCTTGTAAGATGTTGTAAAGTGACTTTCTGTCACAATGCAGTACATGCACCTCAACACCCAACTTCATGAACACCACATCAGAGTGAATGATGCGACTGAACCGCGTGCGCTGGAGCCACCAGTGAGCGGCCAGTAGCTCATTGAGGCCCTTTGTGTTGTATGCGCTTGGTTTCAAGCTTCTAAGACCTTCCAATTTCAAGCTATGAAGGAAAAGTGAAGACACGTTTACTTTTCATATTTCATGACAGTTGGCTGAGACGGCCAAAACATGCGCTCGTGGAAACTTTTTTCAAAATCCACTTTGGGCTTGTAAGATGTTGTAAAGTGACTTTCTGTCACAATGCAGTACATGCACCTCAACACCCAACTTCATGAACACCACATCAGAGTGAATGATGCGACTGAACCGCGTGCGCTGGAGCCACCAGTGAGCGGCCAGTAGCTCATTGAGGCCCTTTGTGTTGTATGCGCTTGGTTTCAAGCTTCTAAGACCTTCCAATTTCAAGCTATGAAGGAAAAGTGAAGACACGTTTACTTTTCATATTTCATGACAGTTGGCTGAGACGGCCAAAACATGCGCTCGTGGAAACTTTTTTCAAAATCCACTTTGGGCTTGTAAGATGTTGTAAAGTGACTTTCTGTCACAATGCAGTACATGCACCTCAACACCCAACTTCATGAACACCACATCAGAGTGAATGATGCGACTGAACCGCGTGCGCTGGAGCCACCAGTGAGCGGCCAGTAGCTCATTGAGGCCCTTTGTGTTGTATGCGCTTGGTTTCAAGCTTCTAAGACCTTCCAATTTCAAGCTATGAAGGAAAAGTGAAGACACGTTTACTTTTCATATTTCATGACAGTTGGCTGAGACGGCCAAAACATGCGCTCGTGGAAACTTTTTTCAAAATCCACTTTGGGCTTGTAAGATGTTGTAAAGTGACTTTCTGTCACAATGCAGTACATGCACCTCAACACCCAACTTCATGAACACCACATCAGAGTGAATGATGCGACTGAACCGCGTGCGCTGGAGCCACCAGTGAGCGGCCAGTAGCTCATTGAGGCCCTTTGTGTTGTATGCGCTTGGTTTCAAGCTTCTAAGACCTTCCAATTTCAAGCTATGAAGGAAAAGTGAAGACACGTTTACTTTTCATATTTCATGACAGTTGGCTGAGACGGCCAAAACATGCGCTCGTGGAAACTTTTTTCAAAATCCACTTTGGGCTTGTAAGATGTTGTAAAGTGACTTTCTGTCACAATGCAGTACATGCACCTCAACACCCAACTTCATGAACACCACATCAGAGTGAATGATGCGACTGAACCGCGTGCGCTGGAGCCACCAGTGAGCGGCCAGTAGCTCATTGAGGCCCTTTGTGTTGTATGCGCTTGGTTTCAAGCTTCTAAGACCTTCCAATTTCAAGCTATGAAGGAAAAGTGAAGACACGTTTACTTTTCATATTTCATGACAGTTGGCTGAGACGGCCAAAACATGCGCTCGTGGAAACTTTTTTCAAAATCCACTTTGGGCTTGTAAGATGTTGTAAAGTGACTTTCTGTCACAATGCAGTACATGCACCTCAACACCCAACTTCATGAACACCACATCAGAGTGAATGATGCGACTGAACCGCGTGCGCTGGAGCCACCAGTGAGCGGCCAGTAGCTCATTGAGGCCCTTTGTGTTGTATGCGCTTGGTTTCAAGCTTCTAAGACCTTCCAATTTCAAGCTATGAAGGAAAAGTGAAGACACGTTTACTTTTCATATTTCATGACAGTTGGCTGAGACGGCCAAAACATGCGCTCGTGGAAACTTTTTTCAAAATCCACTTTGGGCTTGTAAGATGTTGTAAAGTGACTTTCTGTCACAATGCAGTACATGCACCTCAACACCCAACTTCATGAACACCACATCAGAGTGAATGATGCGACTGAACCGCGTGCGCTGGAGCCACCAGTGAGCGGCCAGTAGCTCATTGAGGCCCTTTGTGTTGTATGCGCTTGGTTTCAAGCTTCTAAGACCTTCCAATTTCAAGCTATGAAGGAAAAGTGAAGACACGTTTACTTTTCATATTTCATGACAGTTGGCTGAGACGGCCAAAACATGCGCTCGTGGAAACTTTTTTCAAAATCCACTTTGGGCTTGTAAGATGTTGTAAAGTGACTTTCTGTCACAATGCAGTACATGCACCTCAACACCCAACTTCATGAACACCACATCAGAGTGAATGATGCGACTGAACCGCGTGCGCTGGAGCCACCAGTGAGCGGCCAGTAGCTCATTGAGGCCCTTTGTGTTGTATGCGCTTGGTTTCAAGCTTCTAAGACCTTCCAATTTCAAGCTATGAAGGAAAAGTGAAGACACGTTTACTTTTCATATTTCATGACAGTTGGCTGAGACGGCCAAAACATGCGCTCGTGGAAACTTTTTTCAAAATCCACTTTGGGCTTGTAAGATGTTGTAAAGTGACTTTCTGTCACAATGCAGTACATGCACCTCAACACCCAACTTCATGAACACCACATCAGAGTGAATGATGCGACTGAACCGCGTGCGCTGGAGCCACCAGTGAGCGGCCAGTAGCTCATTGAGGCCCTTTGTGTTGTATGCGCTTGGTTTCAAGCTTCTAAGACCTTCCAATTTCAAGCTATGAAGGAAAAGTGAAGACACGTTTACTTTTCATATTTCATGACAGTTGGCTGAGACGGCCAAAACATGCGCTCGTGGAAACTTTTTTCAAAATCCACTTTGGGCTTGTAAGATGTTGTAAAGTGACTTTCTGTCACAATGCAGTACATGCACCTCAACACCCAACTTCATGAACACCACATCAGAGTGAATGATGCGACTGAACCGCGTGCGCTGGAGCCACCAGTGAGCGGCCAGTAGCTCATTGAGGCCCTTTGTGTTGTATGCGCTTGGTTTCAAGCTTCTAAGACCTTCCAATTTCAAGCTATGAAGGAAAAGTGAAGACACGTTTACTTTTCATATTTCATGACAGTTGGCTGAGACGGCCAAAACATGCGCTCGTGGAAACTTTTTTCAAAATCCACTTTGGGCTTGTAAGATGTTGTAAAGTGACTTTCTGTCACAATGCAGTACATGCACCTCAACACCCAACTTCATGAACACCACATCAGAGTGAATGATGCGACTGAACCGCGTGCGCTGGAGCCACCAGTGAGCGGCCAGTAGCTCATTGAGGCCCTTTGTGTTGTATGCGCTTGGTTTCAAGCTTCTAAGACCTTCCAATTTCAAGCTATGAAGGAAAAGTGAAGACACGTTTACTTTTCATATTTCATGACAGTTGGCTGAGACGGCCAAAACATGCGCTCGTGGAAACTTTTTTCAAAATCCACTTTGGGCTTGTAAGATGTTGTAAAGTGACTTTCTGTCACAATGCAGTACATGCACCTCAACACCCAACTTCATGAACACCACATCAGAGTGAATGATGCGACTGAACCGCGTGCGCTGGAGCCACCAGTGAGCGGCCAGTAGCTCATTGAGGCCCTTTGTGTTGTATGCGCTTGGTTTCAAGCTTCTAAGACCTTCCAATTTCAAGCTATGAAGGAAAAGTGAAGACACGTTTACTTTTCATATTTCATGACAGTTGGCTGAGACGGCCAAAACATGCGCTCGTGGAAACTTTTTTCAAAATCCACTTTGGGCTTGTAAGATGTTGTAAAGTGACTTTCTGTCACAATGCAGTACATGCACCTCAACACCCAACTTCATGAACACCACATCAGAGTGAATGATGCGACTGAACCGCGTGCGCTGGAGCCACCAGTGAGCGGCCAGTAGCTCATTGAGGCCCTTTGTGTTGTATGCGCTTGGTTTCAAGCTTCTAAGACCTTCCAATTTCAAGCTATGAAGGAAAAGTGAAGACACGTTTACTTTTCATATTTCATGACAGTTGGCTGAGACGGCCAAAACATGCGCTCGTGGAAACTTTTTTCAAAATCCACTTTGGGCTTGTAAGATGTTGTAAAGTGACTTTCTGTCACAATGCAGTACATGCACCTCAACACCCAACTTCATGAACACCACATCAGAGTGAATGATGCGACTGAACCGCGTGCGCTGGAGCCACCAGTGAGCGGCCAGTAGCTCATTGAGGCCCTTTGTGTTGTATGCGCTTGGTTTCAAGCTTCTAAGACCTTCCAATTTCAAGCTATGAAGGAAAAGTGAAGACACGTTTACTTTTCATATTTCATGACAGTTGGCTGAGACGGCCAAAACATGCGCTCGTGGAAACTTTTTTCAAAATCCACTTTGGGCTTGTAAGATGTTGTAAAGTGACTTTCTGTCACAATGCAGTACATGCACCTCAACACCCAACTTCATGAACACCACATCAGAGTGAATGATGCGACTGAACCGCGTGCGCTGGAGCCACCAGTGAGCGGCCAGTAGCTCATTGAGGCCCTTTGTGTTGTATGCGCTTGGTTTCAAGCTTCTAAGACCTTCCAATTTCAAGCTATGAAGGAAAAGTGAAGACACGTTTACTTTTCATATTTCATGACAGTTGGCTGAGACGGCCAAAACATGCGCTCGTGGAAACTTTTTTCAAAATCCACTTTGGGCTTGTAAGATGTTGTAAAGTGACTTTCTGTCACAATGCAGTACATGCACCTCAACACCCAACTTCATGAACACCACATCAGAGTGAATGATGCGACTGAACCGCGTGCGCTGGAGCCACCAGTGAGCGGCCAGTAGCTCATTGAGGCCCTTTGTGTTGTATGCGCTTGGTTTCAAGCTTCTAAGACCTTCCAATTTCAAGCTATGAAGGAAAAGTGAAGACACGTTTACTTTTCATATTTCATGACAGTTGGCTGAGACGGCCAAAACATGCGCTCGTGGAAACTTTTTTCAAAATCCACTTTGGGCTTGTAAGATGTTGTAAAGTGACTTTCTGTCACAATGCAGTACATGCACCTCAACACCCAACTTCATGAACACCACATCAGAGTGAATGATGCGACTGAACCGCGTGCGCTGGAGCCACCAGTGAGCGGCCAGTAGCTCATTGAGGCCCTTTGTGTTGTATGCGCTTGGTTTCAAGCTTCTAAGACCTTCCAATTTCAAGCTATGAAGGAAAAGTGAAGACACGTTTACTTTTCATATTTCATGACAGTTGGCTGAGACGGCCAAAACATGCGCTCGTGGAAACTTTTTTCAAAATCCACTTTGGGCTTGTAAGATGTTGTAAAGTGACTTTCTGTCACAATGCAGTACATGCACCTCAACACCCAACTTCATGAACACCACATCAGAGTGAATGATGCGACTGAACCGCGTGCGCTGGAGCCACCAGTGAGCGGCCAGTAGCTCATTGAGGCCCTTTGTGTTGTATGCGCTTGGTTTCAAGCTTCTAAGACCTTCCAATTTCAAGCTATGAAGGAAAAGTGAAGACACGTTTACTTTTCATATTTCATGACAGTTGGCTGAGACGGCCAAAACATGCGCTCGTGGAAACTTTTTTCAAAATCCACTTTGGGCTTGTAAGATGTTGTAAAGTGACTTTCTGTCACAATGCAGTACATGCACCTCAACACCCAACTTCATGAACACCACATCAGAGTGAATGATGCGACTGAACCGCGTGCGCTGGAGCCACCAGTGAGCGGCCAGTAGCTCATTGAGGCCCTTTGTGTTGTATGCGCTTGGTTTCAAGCTTCTAAGACCTTCCAATTTCAAGCTATGAAGGAAAAGTGAAGACACGTTTACTTTTCATATTTCATGACAGTTGGCTGAGACGGCCAAAACATGCGCTCGTGGAAACTTTTTTCAAAATCCACTTTGGGCTTGTAAGATGTTGTAAAGTGACTTTCTGTCACAATGCAGTACATGCACCTCAACACCCAACTTCATGAACACCACATCAGAGTGAATGATGCGACTGAACCGCGTGCGCTGGAGCCACCAGTGAGCGGCCAGTAGCTCATTGAGGCCCTTTGTGTTGTATGCGCTTGGTTTCAAGCTTCTAAGACCTTCCAATTTCAAGCTATGAAGGAAAAGTGAAGACACGTTTACTTTTCATATTTCATGACAGTTGGCTGAGACGGCCAAAACATGCGCTCGTGGAAACTTTTTTCAAAATCCACTTTGGGCTTGTAAGATGTTGTAAAGTGACTTTCTGTCACAATGCAGTACATGCACCTCAACACCCAACTTCATGAACACCACATCAGAGTGAATGATGCGACTGAACCGCGTGCGCTGGAGCCACCAGTGAGCGGCCAGTAGCTCATTGAGGCCCTTTGTGTTGTATGCGCTTGGTTTCAAGCTTCTAAGACCTTCCAATTTCAAGCTATGAAGGAAAAGTGAAGACACGTTTACTTTTCATATTTCATGACAGTTGGCTGAGACGGCCAAAACATGCGCTCGTGGAAACTTTTTTCAAAATCCACTTTGGGCTTGTAAGATGTTGTAAAGTGACTTTCTGTCACAATGCAGTACATGCACCTCAACACCCAACTTCATGAACACCACATCAGAGTGAATGATGCGACTGAACCGCGTGCGCTGGAGCCACCAGTGAGCGGCCAGTAGCTCATTGAGGCCCTTTGTGTTGTATGCGCTTGGTTTCAAGCTTCTAAGACCTTCCAATTTCAAGCTATGAAGGAAAAGTGAAGACACGTTTACTTTTCATATTTCATGACAGTTGGCTGAGACGGCCAAAACATGCGCTCGTGGAAACTTTTTTCAAAATCCACTTTGGGCTTGTAAGATGTTGTAAAGTGACTTTCTGTCACAATGCAGTACGTGCACCTCAACACCCAACTTCATGAACACCACATCAGAGTGAATGATGCGACTGAACCGCGTGCGCTGGAGCCACCAGTGAGCGGCCAGTAGCTCATTGAGGCCCTTTGTGTTGTATGCGCTTGGTTTCAAGCTTCTAAGACCTTCCAATTTCAAGCTATGAAGGAAAAGTGAAGACACGTTTACTTTTCATATTTCATGACAGTTGGCTGAGACGGCCAAAACATGCGCTCGTGGAAACTTTTTTCAAAATCCACTTTGGGCTTGTAAGATGTTGTAAAGTGACTTTCTGTCACAATGCAGTACGTGCACCTCAACACCCAACTTCATGAACACCACATCAGAGTGAATGATGCGACTGAACCGCGTGCGCTGGAGCCACCAGTGAGCGGCCAGTAGCTCATTGAGGCCCTTTGTGTTGTATGCGCTTGGTTTCAAGCTTCTAAGACCTTCCAATTTCAAGCTATGAAGGAAAAGTGAAGACACGTTTACTTTTCATATTTCATGACAGTTGGCTGAGACGGCCAAAACATGCGCTCGTGGAAACTTTTTTCAAAATCCACTTTGGGCTTGTAAGATGTTGTAAAGTGACTTTCTGTCACAATGCAGTACGTGCACCTCAACACCCAACTTCATGAACACCACATCAGAGTGAATGATGCGACTGAACCGCGTGCGCTGGAGCCACCAGTGAGCGGCCAGTAGCTCATTGAGGCCCTTTGTGTTGTATGCGCTTGGTTTCAAGCTTCTAAGACCTTCCAATTTCAAGCTATGAAGGAAAAGTGAAGACACGTTTACTTTTCATATTTCATGACAGTTGGCTGAGACGGCCAAAACATGCGCTCGTGGAAACTTTTTTCAAAATCCACTTTGGGCTTGTAAGATGTTGTAAAGTGACTTTCTGTCACAATGCAGTACGTGCACCTCAACACCCAACTTCATGAACACCACATCAGAGTGAATGATGCGACTGAACCGCGTGCGCTGGAGCCACCAGTGAGCGGCCAGTAGCTCATTGAGGCCCTTTGTGTTGTATGCGCTTGGTTTCAAGCTTCTAAGACCTTCCAATTTCAAGCTATGAAGGAAAAGTGAAGACACGTTTACTTTTCATATTTCATGACAGTTGGCTGAGACGGCCAAAACATGCGCTCGTGGAAACTTTTTTCAAAATCCACTTTGGGCTTGTAAGATGTTGTAAAGTGACTTTCTGTGACAATGCAGTACATGCACCTCAACACCCAACTTCATGAACACCACATCAGAGTGAATGATGCGACTGAACCGCGTGCGCTGGAGCCACCAGTGAGCGGCCAGTAGCTCATTGAGGCCCTTTGTGTTGTATGCGCTTGGTTTCAAGCTTCTAAGACCTTCCAATTTCAAGCTATGAAGGAAAAGTGAAGACACGTTTACTTTTCATATTTCATGACAGTTGGCTGAGACGGCCAAAACATGCGCTCGTGGAAACTTTTTTCAAAATCCACTTTGGGCTTGTAAGATGTTGTAAAGTGACTTTCTGTCACAATGCAGTACATGCACCTCAACACCCAACTTCATGAACACCACATCAGAGTGAATGATGCGACTGAACCGCGTGCGCTGGAGCCACCAGTGAGCGGCCAGTAGCTCATTGAGGCCCTTTGTGTTGTATGCGCTTGGTTTCAAGCTTCTAAGACCTTCCAATTTCAAGCTATGAAGGAAAAGTGAAGACACGTTTACTTTTCATATTTCATGACAGTTGGCTGAGACGGCCAAAACATGCGCTCGTGGAAACTTTTTTCAAAATCCACTTTGGGCTTGTAAGATGTTGTAAAGTGACTTTCTGTCACAATGCAGTACGTGCACCTCAACACCCAACTTCATGAACACCACATCAGAGTGAATGATGCGACTGAACCGCGTGCGCTGGAGCCACCAGTGAGCGGCCAGTAGCTCATTGAGGCCCTTTGTGTTGTATGCGCTTGGTTTCAAGCTTCTAAGACCTTCCAATTTCAAGCTATGAAGGAAAAGTGAAGACACGTTTACTTTTCATATTTCATGACAGTTGGCTGAGACGGCCAAAACATGCGCTCGTGGAAACTTTTTTCAAAATCCACTTTGGGCTTGTAAGATGTTGTAAAGTGACTTTCTGTCACAATGCAGTACGTGCACCTCAACACCCAACTTCATGAACACCACATCAAAGTGAATGATGCGACTGAACCGCGTGCGCTGGAGCCACCAGTGAGCGGCCAGTAGCTCATTGAGGCCCTTTGTGTTGTATGCGCTTGGTTTCAAGCTTCTAAGACCTTCCAATTTCAAGCTATGAAGGAAAAGTGAAGACACGTTTACTTTTCATATTTCATGACAGTTGGCTGAGACGGCCAAAACATGCGCTCGTGGAAACTTTTTTCAAAATCCACTTTGGGCTTGTAAGATGTTGTAAAGTGACTTTCTGTCACAATGCAGTACGTGCACCTCAACACCCAACTTCATGAACACCACATCAGAGTGAATGATGCGACTGAACCGCGTGCGCTGGAGCCACCAGTGAGCGGCCAGTAGCTCATTGAGGCCCTTTGTGTTGTATGCGCTTGGTTTCAAGCTTCTAAGACCTTCCAATTTCAAGCTATGAAGGAAAAGTGAAGACACGTTTACTTTTCATATTTCATGACAGTTGGCTGAGACGGCCAAAACATGCGCTCGTGGAAACTTTTTTCAAAATCCACTTTGGGCTTGTAAGATGTTGTAAAGTGACTTTCTGTCACAATGCAGTACGTGCACCTCAACACCCAACTTCATGAACACCACATCAGAGTGAATGATGCGACTGAACCGCGTGCGCTGGAGCCACCAGTGAGCGGCCAGTAGCTCATTGAGGCCCTTTGTGTTGTATGCGCTTGGTTTCAAGCTTCTAAGACCTTCCAATTTCAAGCTATGAAGGAAAAGTGAAGACACGTTTACTTTTCATATTTCATGACAGTTGGCTGAGACGGCCAAAACATGCGCTCGTGGAAACTTTTTTCAAAATCCACTTTGGGCTTGTAAGATGTTGTAAAGTGACTTTCTGTCACAATGCAGTACGTGCACCTCAACACCCAACTTCATGAACACCACATCAGAGTGAATGATGCGACTGAACCGCGTGCGCTGGAGCCACCAGTGAGCGGCCAGTAGCTCATTGAGGCCCTTTGTGTTGTATGCGCTTGGTTTCAAGCTTCTAAGACCTTCCAATTTCAAGCTATGAAGGAAAAGTGAAGACACGTTTACTTTTCATATTTCATGACAGTTGGCTGAGACGGCCAAAACATGCGCTCGTGGAAACTTTTTTCAAAATCCACTTTGGGCTTGTAAGATGTTGTAAAGTGACTTTCTGTCACAATGCAGTACGTGCACCTCAACACCCAACTTCATGAACACCACATCAGAGTGAATGATGCGACTGAACCGCGTGCGCTGGAGCCACCAGTGAGCGGCCAGTAGCTCATTGAGGCCCTTTGTGTTGTATGCGCTTGGTTTCAAGCTTCTAAGACCTTCCAATTTCAAGCTATGAAGGAAAAGTGAAGACACGTTTACTTTTCATATTTCATGACAGTTGGCTGAGACGGCCAAAACATGCGCTCGTGGAAACTTTTTTCAAAATCCACTTTGGGCTTGTAAGATGTTGTAAAGTGACTTTCTGTCACAATGCAGTACGTGCACCTCAACACCCAACTTCATGAACACCACATCAGAGTGAATGATGCGACTGAACCGCGTGCGCTGGAGCCACCAGTGAGCGGCCAGTAGCTCATTGAGGCCCTTTGTGTTGTATGCGCTTGGTTTCAAGCTTCTAAGACCTTCCAATTTCAAGCTATGAAGGAAAAGTGAAGACACGTTTACTTTTCATATTTCATGACAGTTGGCTGAGACGGCCAAAACATGCGCTCGTGGAAACTTTTTTCAAAATCCACTTTGGGCTTGTAAGATGTTGTAAAGTGACTTTCTGTCACAATGCAGTACGTGCACCTCAACACCCAACTTCATGAACACCACATCAGAGTGAATGATGCGACTGAACCGCGTGCGCTGGAGCCACCAGTGAGCGGCCAGTAGCTCATTGAGGCCCTTTGTGTTGTATGCGCTTGGTTTCAAGCTTCTAAGACCTTCCAATTTCAAGCTATGAAGGAAAAGTGAAGACACGTTTACTTTTCATATTTCATGACAGTTGGCTGAGACGGCCAAAACATGCGCTCGTGGAAACTTTTTTCAAAATCCACTTTGGGCTTGTAAGATGTTGTAAAGTGACTTTCTGTCACAATGCAGTACGTGCACCTCAACACCCAACTTCATGAACACCACATCAGAGTGAATGATGCGACTGAACCGCGTGCGCTGGAGCCACCAGTGAGCGGCCAGTAGCTCATTGAGGCCCTTTGTGTTGTATGCGCTTGGTTTCAAGCTTCTAAGACCTTCCAATTTCAAGCTATGAAGGAAAAGTGAAGACACGTTTACTTTTCATATTTCATGACAGTTGGCTGAGACGGCCAAAACATGCGCTCGTGGAAACTTTTTTCAAAATCCACTTTGGGCTTGTAAGATGTTGTAAAGTGACTTTCTGTCACAATGCAGTACGTGCACCTCAACACCCAACTTCATGAACACCACATCAGAGTGAATGATGCGACTGAACCGCGTGCGCTGGAGCCACCAGTGAGCGGCCAGTAGCTCATTGAGGCCCTTTGTGTTGTATGCGCTTGGTTTCAAGCTTCTAAGACCTTCCAATTTCAAGCTATGAAGGAAAAGTGAAGACACGTTTACTTTTCATATTTCATGACAGTTGGCTGAGACGGCCAAAACATGCGCTCGTGGAAACTTTTTTCAAAATCCACTTTGGGCTTGTAAGATGTTGTAAAGTGACTTTCTGTCACAATGCAGTACGTGCACCTCAACACCCAACTTCATGAACACCACATCAGAGTGAATGATGCGACTGAACCGCGTGCGCTGGAGCCACCAGTGAGCGGCCAGTAGCTCATTGAGGCCCTTTGTGTTGTATGCGCTTGGTTTCAAGCTTCTAAGACCTTCCAATTTCAAGCTATGAAGGAAAAGTGAAGACACGTTTACTTTTCATATTTCATGACAGTTGGCTGAGACGGCCAAAACATGCGCCCGTGGAAACTTTTTTCAAAATCCACTTTGGGCTTGTAAGATGTTGTAAAGTGACTTTCTGTCACAATGCAGTACGTGCACCTCAACACCCAACTTCATGAACACCACATCAGAGTGAATGATGCGACTGAACCGCGTGCGCTGGAGCCACCAGTGAGCGGCCAGTAGCTCATTGAGGCCCTTTGTGTTGTATGCGCTTGGTTTCAAGCTTCTAAGACCTTCCAATTTCAAGCTATGAAGGAAAAGTGAAGACACGTTTACTTTTCATATTTCATGACAGTTGGCTGAGACGGCCAAAACATGCGCTCGTGGAAACTTTTTTCAAAATCCACTTTGGGCTTGTAAGATGTTGTAAAGTGACTTTCTGTCACAATGCAGTACATGCACCTCAACACCCAACTTCATGAACACCACATCAGAGTGAATGATGCGACTGAACCGCGTGCGCTGGAGCCACCAGTGAGCGGCCAGTAGCTCATTGAGGCCCTTTGTGTTGTATGCGCTTGGTTTCAAGCTTCTAAGACCTTCCAATTTCAAGCTATGAAGGAAAAGTGAAGACACGTTTACTTTTCATATTTCATGACAGTTGGCTGAGACGGCCAAAACATGCGCTCGTGGAAACTTTTTTCAAAATCCACTTTGGGCTTGTAAGATGTTGTAAAGTGACTTTCTGTCACAATGCAGTACATGCACCTCAACACCCAACTTCATGAACACCACATCAGAGTGAATGATGCGACTGAACCGCGTGCGCTGGAGCGACCAGTGAGCGGCCAGTAGCTCATTGAGGCCCTTTGTGTTGTATGCGCTTGGTTTCAAGCTTCTAAGACCTTCCAATTTCAAGCTATGAAGGAAAAGTGAAGACACGTTTACTTTTCATATTTCATGACAGTTGGCTGAGACGGCCAAAACATGCGCTCGTGGAAACTTTTTTCAAAATCCACTTTGGGCTTGTAAGATGTTGTAAAGTGACTTTCTGTCACAATGCAGTACATGCACCTCAACACCCAACTTCATGAACACCACATCAGAGTGAATGATGCGACTGAACCGCGTGCGCTGGAGCCACCAGTGAGCGGCCAGTAGCTCATTGAGGCCCTTTGTGTTGTATGCGCTTGGTTTCAAGCTTCTAAGACCTTCCAATTTCAAGCTATGAAGGAAAAGTGAAGACACGTTTACTTTTCATATTTCATGACAGTTGGCTGAGACGGCCAAAACATGCGCTCGTGGAAACTTTTTTCAAAATCCACTTTGGGCTCGTAAGATGTTGTAAAGTGACTTTCTGTCACAATGCAGTACATGCACCTCAACACCCAACTTCATGAACACCACATCAGAGTGAATGATGCGACTGAACCGCGTGCGCTGGAGCCACCAGTGAGCGGCCAGTAGCTCATTGAGGCCCTTTGTGTTGTATGCGCTTGTGTAGCGCCCCCTAGGCCTATCTCCTGGTACTAAAGGGCGTTTTTCCTGAGTTAAAACTATTCCCAATTGTATATAATACATAAGATCCTTGCTAACCTTCTGTTTACCTGTATGTGTGTCTATAAACTCAGTAAATAGCCAATGCTCAAATGTTAAATAACAGTAAAGTTTACTGAATAAAGAATAATAAAATAAATATACAATTCACCACAATAATGAATGAATTATCAATAAACACAAAATGTACTATACAAATGTATAGTTCAAGAATGAAGTATTCAAAGAACACTTCCTTAAATTTAGAAATAAATTAAATAACATCCAACCTCTATTTTGGAATAAACCTTCAAAATGTTACAAGAAAGTAAATAGTTGCATTAAACTCAAAAGCTTCCAAACAGTATAGCAATAGCTTAGAAATTATCAGGCTATGTTAGCCTTAGCCATATACCTTAGCACACATGTAAACCGTAAACATGAACATGTAACAGACACGCATGGGCCCACGCGCACACACACACACTCACACGTGAATCAATCACCCACCCGTCCTAGCCAGCAGAATAGCTAATAGCTAGCAACCTAGCAGCTAACCCGTTGCAGGCCTGAAGCGTCGCTTGTGTTCGGCGTGGCCACAAATAAATGACCCCTTCACTCCTGTAGGCTAGGAGCAAGAGAAAATAAAACCACGATACCTTAATCCAGTGTGTCTGCGTCGAATGGCAGCAGCTCACGCAGGCATCCTCTCGGTGGAATTGGCGAGATGTTAACTTCTGACAACCTCGACAAATACTGTAAAGTCTTTGTCTTCCAGACTCAAAAGTCACTTCACTTTAGTGTACAACACTAAAACGAAGTCCAGCTTGCAAATGTAACGTTTGTCACGCAACACTTTCGATATTAGCAACAAAAAACACGGAGCAAGTCTTCAGCGTGGCTTCCACTCCAGTGTACAGTCTCAGTCTCTCTTTCGCGCGGTTTGCGACCTCTAACCTCACGTCATGCAAGGCATACAAAAGTATTGAAATAAAATACATTTCAAACAGAAACAACCAAATATTACATGTTACACTATGCATTCCACTTTACCAGTGCAATCTTTTTAAACAAAACTCTTACAATGAATTTAAACACTTAGATGAATTAAACACAGTTGTACCATCAACTACAACTCCCATAATCCTTTTCCTTTTACCCCAAAAATGAATAGAAAGGATATGAATTGCACTAAGTTTAGTTTTTAAACTCCAATGTCTTTTTACTTTATGAAATGTTTTAGCTCTAATGTGTAATTATGAACTTTATTAACTTTAAGCTATGTATCACTTATTTAAACTAAATGCTTTTTATCACTGCGCTACACCCTCCCCCTTCTGAAGGCTAGCATGTCCTCATGCGCTATCATTCAGACATGAATAAGTCCTCTTACAGGGTAAGGATTAGCAAGAGAGCATCTAAAACATTGGGCCATGGGATGACACCAAAGTGTTTTACACTTCTTTGGCTCTTGACCTATGTGAACCACAGTAAGGGGCATATCAACTGGCTTCCCTGGCTCATCATACGTAAAGCGTGTCACCGGTTTAACCTGTCTTCTGGGACGGTTTTCACAGGTAAGTTCTTCCACAGGTTCTTCATCTTCAACCACTTCACTCTCGGCAGGATGTTCTCCCTCTTCAGACTCTGAGGCTTCCACAGAGTCTGGTTGTGGTTGTAGACTACTCCCTGCTTCATCTTCCACAGGTGTCTCTCCAACATCATTTTCCACAGGAGGTTCTCCAGCTTCTACAACATCTTGAGCATTGCTTTGCTCCAATTCATCGGACACTGGGGTACTCTCAGGTGGAATTCCTCTTTCAGGAACATCAGAAGGTATGGATCTGAATAGTTCACTCACCTCATCTGTCAGAGGTACATATGGCTCACCATATTCCTCATCAGATGAAGACTCTTCAAATCCATCCTCAACATCCAGTTCTCTGACTTCCTCATTCCTTGTTTCCTGTCTCACCTTTCTCTGGTCTGTCTGGGTTCTGGTCACAGGGCGATGAGGGATCTGTGTGCTCTCTTCGGGAGTTGTCAACCTCACAGACTCTCCTATGGGTAACAGGTGGTCTCTGTGAAGGGTGCGTATTCCTCCCATTCCTCTTTCAGGTTTCAGTCTGTAAACAGGTAAGTCTGGCAACTTGTTCATAACAATGTATGGCAATGACTTCCATCTGTCTTGTAACTTGTGTTTTCCTGTCAATCCAAGATTCTTTATCAAAACTCTGTCTCCTTCTTCCAGAGTATGATGTCTCACTCTTTTGTCAAAGTTCTTCTTGTTTCTATCATGATTCTTCTGCGAAGCTTCAGATGCCAGCTTGTACGCATTCTGTAGGTCCCTTTTCATGTTCTCCACATACTGTTGGTACTTCACTGCATCCTTCCCATCAGCAGAAGCATTAAAGCACACATCAATGGGCAAACGGGCTTCTCTCCCAAACATGAGTAGGTATGGCGAATAGCCAGTAGCCTCATTTTTTGTGCAATTGTAAGCGTGGACTAACTGACTTATGCTCTGACTCCATTGTGACCTTTTGGCTGGATCCAAAGTTCCTAGCATTGACAGTAGCGTCCTGTTGAATCTTTCAGGTTGCGCATCACCTTGCGGGTGGTATGGTGAGGTTCGCGACTTACGGATTCCTAACATTCCCAGAAGTTCTTTGATAAGGCGACTTTCGAAGTCTCGTCCCTGATCGGAGTGAATACGTGAAGGTAATCCGTAATGTACGAAGAATCTCTCAAACAGGGTCTTGGCTACAGTCATAGCTTTTTGATCTTTGCAAGGGAAAGCTTGGGCGTAACGGGTGAAATGATCTGTTACGACCAACACATTTGCAATCCCTTTAGAGTCTGGCTCAATAGACAAGAAGTCTATACAAACCAGGTCAAGTGGGCCTGTACTTGTGATTTGACTCAATGGAGCAGCTTGTTGTGGAAGCGACTTTCTGGCGATGCATCTACCACAGTTCTTGACATAATTCTCAATTTCAGTGGTCATTCTCGGCCAATAAAATCGTTCCTTCAGAAGTTCGGTTGTCCGTTCCACTCCAAGGTGTCCCGTGTCATCGTGGAGGGAATGCATGACCATCAGACGATATCTCTCAGGTAAGACTAACTGTTGTCTCTCGTCTCCAGACTGTTTGTTCACCACCCTGAAGAGAAGGTGATTCTTCACAATCAGCTTGGGACTTTGTCTTTGCAGGAGAACTAGGCTTGGATCTTGACTCTTGGCCATAGATTGAAGCTTACCAGTCTCAACTGCTTTCTTTACTACACCTATGACTGGATCTTGTTCTTGAGCTCTTCTCAACTCATGGTGGCTCAACTGTTCCAAGTTGCTCATCTCCAACTGTGTCGGACAGGAATAGATGTTAGGAACACCCTTGTGGTTGGCTCCTAGTTGGTCTATAAGTCTGTTTGACTCACATGGAGTGGCTATCTTGCAGACGGCTTTAACACCATGAGGAGATATCTCCTTCCAGTCAGGTGACACTTCAGTGGATGGTAACTGACGCGACAGCAGATCAGCGTCAATGTTGTGACGACCTGGTCTGTATTGAACTTTGAAATCGTAGGTGGCGAGAGCAGACAACCACCTATGTCCAGTTGCATTAAGCTTGGCACTTGTTAGGACGTATGTCAGGGGATTATTATCTGTTCTCACAGTGAACTTAGCCCCATACAGATAATCATGGAACTTGTCCACAACCGCCCATTTCAGTGCGAGAAACTCCAGTTGGTGAGTGGGATAACGCTGCTCAGGAGCACTGAGTTTGCGGCTTGCAAAGGCAACAGGCCTCAGACCCTCAGGATATTCTTGATTGAGGACAGCGCCTAAACCATTCAGACTGGCGTCTACATGGAGCACATATGGTTTCGATGGATCAGCAAACGCTAGTACTGGGGCATGCGTGAGGCAGTGAATGATGTTCTGAAATGCCTCAGTGCACTCTTCGCTCCAGCGCTCGCCAAAAGGCTCTCCTTCTTTGAAATAGGACTTTCTCTCTTGAGCAGCCTTCTGCCTATTCTTAGGAGGGTAGCCCTTTGTGAGCTCAGTGAGGGGTCGAACTATGGCTGAGTAGTTCTTAACAAATCTTCGGTAGTAGCCACAGACTCCAAGAAATGATCTCAAAGATCTCAGATCTGTAGGCAACTTCCAGTTCTTCACAGCACTCACTTTCTCTGGATCGGTTGCTATTCCTAGCGCAGAGACAATGTGTCCAACATACTTTACTTGTGGCTGACAAAATTGGCACTTGTCAATTGATACTTTCAGACCACACTCTTCAAGTCTGTCGAGCACCTTCAGTAGTCGCTCTTCATGTTCCTCTAAAGTTTTCCCGAATACTATGATGTCATCTAAGTAAACGATTACCTGAATCAGATGCATGTCACCCACAGCTCTCTCCATCAAGCGTTGGAAGGTTGCTGGGGCTCCAGTTATCCCTTGAGGCATCCGTTGAAATTCGTAGAACCCTAGAGGACATATGAATGCTGTTTTTTCTCTGTCTTCTTCAGACATGGGTATCTGGGTAACCAACGACTGCCAGACAAGCAATCCAAGGCATCGTCAATCCTCGGAGTGGTGTACTGGTCAGGGATTGTTCTGTTGTTTAATGTGCGATAGTCAATGCACATGCGTACACTTCCGTTCTTCTTCCTGACAATTACAATGGGCGACGCATATGGACTTCTGGATTCTTTGATGATACCCGCTGCCAGCAGGTCTTTCAGATGGCGGCGTATGTCATCTATGTCGGCTGGGGCAATGCGTCTGGATCTCTCCCTGAATGGTCTGGTGTCACTAAGTCTTATGTGGTGCTCCACACCCTTGGCAAGACCCACATCCCACTCATCAAGAGAGAATACATTACCTCGTTCCGCCAGGGTCTGACGAAGCCTCTTCTTCCAGACCTCTGGAATTGGAGATTCACCAAAGTCAAATAAGGTCTCATCGAGGACTCTGGATGTAGATTTAGGTCTCTGAGCCATCGTAACTGTATCAGTGGGGTACACATGAGCAATGACTGTCCCAGGTAACATTGTGACTTCTCTCAGTGTCTCATTTCTCAGTAGTACTTTGAAACTGTTGATATTTAACTCTGATGATGGTAGCACCACAGGCTGAATGAGCACTCCAGCAGGTAGTGTCACAGACAGGGGTGTTTCAACCATGATAATGTCTCTTTTCAAGGGTTGCTTGCATCTCACTTTGCAAATGACGGAGCATTCTCCACTGGCGGGAACAGATAGAGGACCTGGACCCATCCATCTGACTTCACCAAGGGGTTCTTCCACATCCATCATTTGGCTATGGGAAAGTTTCACTTCCTTCGTCTTTGGTAAAATTCTGAAACAGCGAGCCTGTGAGTCCAAGGTGTCAGCATCTTTGCACAGAGCAGCTAGGCGATGGAACAAGTTGGCATTCGTCCCAATGATGACAGGAATATGGTCTGGGCCGCTTGGCTCAGGACAAACTAATGCTAACACGGAGATAGACTCACTCACTCCTGTTAATGTAGCTGGAAACTCCACATCTACTACTATGTAGCCTTGATATGGGTAACTGGAGGAGCTCAAACCCCATATTGAAAGACCAGTGATGGGGTGAATGGGAACATTGGGTAAGTATTTATTTTGCCATTTGTCGAATATTATCGTGACTTGAGATCCACTGTCCAATAAGGCATTACAGGAATGGCCATTGATCTTGATGCAAATAGTGGAGGGCGGACCTACCAAACCACTAGGAAGGTTGCTTTGAGCAGGATTGCGAACATGGCTCTTCTTGCAGTAGGCATCTCTGCTCACACTCGGATGTAGACTTTGTTCACTCTTCCCACCCTTTGCTCTCTTCAGCGAACGAAGTAGCTTTCGGATAACTTCAGGGGGGTTTTCTGATTCTTGGCACTGGCTGGCAATGTGCCCATCGCCACCACACCTGTAACAAAAGAAATCATCGCGGCTGACTGCGGGCCTACTTCTCTCATGAGGGCTCGCAGCTTGCCGCTGAAATGTCTTCCTTCTTGGAGTTACACTGCCTTCTACAGTCATTACAGTCAGCTGTTTTTGCAGTTGCTGAACTTGAGTCTTCAAGCTCTGTACTTCAGGGTCTATTTGTGGCTCAGCACTCTCAGACGTCATCTTTGCTTTTTGTTCTGGGGCTGTCGGTGCAGCCGGGGCCTTGCGCGACTCTTCCAGCTTAGCACGCAGCTCCTTGACCTCCGCTTTCAATGCTTGAATCTCAGTTGGTTTCGGCTGTGACGTCTCTTTAGGAATCACAGGTTTCACCGTTGCATCTAGCTTACAGCGGGCAGCTTCATTTTCCTCCTCCTCACGAATCTCGTTCAGTAGCTTCAAGAACGTAGGCGGGGATTCTTTTCTTTCTCTCAGTCTTAACTTCAACAACATCATGTCGGACTCTACAGCGCCACGCAAAAGTTGTTCAATTCTCACTCGATCAACTTGTGCAGCTTGCAGTCCACCTCTCTGAACTACTTTGGTCAATGACTTCTCCATTCGGCGAAGAAACTCGGACAACGCTTCACCAGCGTTCTGGCGAAGAAGTCTGAACGCAAAATACAAATCCTCACCGGACTCTGAAGTCCCAAACGCACTCTCAAGCGCAACAAGATACTCGGATGCACTAGCATCACCATTAGACAATCTAACTGCCTTGATAATCTCAAGAGCAGGACCCTTTAGGCTTTCAACAATGCGCTTACGCTTCTCTTTTTCAGCACAGTCACTTTCTGCTATCATCAACTTAGCTTGCTCTATCCAATTCTCCATGGTTTCCTCTCCAGCCGGAGTAGGCAAAACACCCGAGAAAATACGCAGTCGCTTGTAAGCAGTAGAATCACTAGAACGCTTTGTAGTCTTTTCTAATAGCTCACCAACTGCACGAATCACTGCTTCAGGAGAACTAGAAGGAAGAGGGGAAAGCAAAGCTTGAATATCAGTCATGGATTTGCCTTCATCTTGTAGAAGTTTTCTGAGTTTTGCAGAAAAATCAGGGACAGGCTCTGTGTCTCTGACGACCACAATCTTCCATTCTTGCTCACCATCCGTTGGCAATACAGCAGTAGGAACACGAGAGGGGTCAATCTTTTCACGGCATTCGCAGAGCACAAGCAAACTTGTTTTAGACGGACCTTCCTTTGAAGAACGAACACGTACTCTGCCAAATATTTTCACAGTTTCAACTGTGCTCTCAATAAAGTCTACTGCAGCATCAGCTGGAACATCCAACAAAAGCAATGCATGATCAGGCTTAACCAATGCATCATTGCACCACTCAAGCAACTCTTGTTGCAAAGCAGAACTATTATCTAAATCCATTTTTCCACACTCAAAAATCAAAAACTACAATACAAATTCAATTTAGCAATAGCAATATCAACAGAAAGCACAATTAACAGCAAGAATCTATCCCAGCGGTGCCTCCATTTTGTGTAGCGCCCCCTAGGCCTATCTCCTGGTACTAAAGGGCGTTTTTCCTGAGTTAAAACTATTCCCAATTGTATATAATACATAAGATCCTTGCTAACCTTCTGTTTACCTGTATGTGTGTCTATAAACTCAGTAAATAGCCAATGCTCAAATGTTAAATAACAGTAAAGTTTACTGAATAAAGAATAATAAAATAAATATACAATTCACCACAATAATGAATGAATTATCAATAAACACAAAATGTACTATACAAATGTATAGTTCAAGAATGAAGTATTCAAAGAACACTTCCTTAAATTTAGAAATAAATTAAATAACATCCAACCTCTATTTTGGAATAAACCTTCAAAATGTTACAAGAAAGTAAATAGTTGCATTAAACTCAAAAGCTTCCAAACAGTATAGCAATAGCTTAGAAATTATCAGGCTATGTTAGCCTTAGCCATATACCTTAGCACACATGTAAACCGTAAACATGAACATGTAACAGACACGCATGGGCCCACGCGCACACACACACACTCACACGTGAATCAATCACCCACCCGTCCTAGCCAGCAGAATAGCTAATAGCTAGCAACCTAGCAGCTAACCCGTTGCAGGCCTGAAGCGTCGCTTGTGTTCGGCGTGGCCACAAATAAATGACCCCTTCACTCCTGTAGGCTAGGAGCAAGAGAAAATAAAACCACGATACCTTAATCCAGTGTGTCTGCGTCGAATGGCAGCAGCTCACGCAGGCATCCTCTCGGTGGAATTGGCGAGATGTTAACTTCTGACAACCTCGACAAATACTGTAAAGTCTTTGTCTTCCAGACTCAAAAGTCACTTCACTTTAGTGTACAACACTAAAACGAAGTCCAGCTTGCAAATGTAACGTTTGTCACGCAACACTTTCGATATTAGCAACAAAAAACACGGAGCAAGTCTTCAGCGTGGCTTCCACTCCAGTGTACAGTCTCAGTCTCTCTTTCGCGCGGTTTGCGACCTCTAACCTCACGTCATGCAAGGCATACAAAAGTATTGAAATAAAATACATTTCAAACAGAAACAACCAAATATTACATGTTACACTATGCATTCCACTTTACCAGTGCAATCTTTTTAAACAAAACTCTTACAATGAATTTAAACACTTAGATGAATTAAACACAGTTGTACCATCAACTACAACTCCCATAATCCTTTTCCTTTTACCCCAAAAATGAATAGAAAGGATATGAATTGCACTAAGTTTAGTTTTTAAACTCCAATGTCTTTTTACTTTATGAAATGTTTTAGCTCTAATGTGTAATTATGAACTTTATTAACTTTAAGCTATGTATCACTTATTTAAACTAAATGCTTTTTATCACTGCGCTACACTTGGTTTCAAGCTTCTAAGACCTTCCAATTTCAAGCTATGAAGGAAAAGTGAAGACACGTTTACTTTTCATATTTCATGACAGTTGGCTGAGACGGCCAAAACATGCGCTCGTGGAAACTTTTTTCAAAATCCACTTTGGGCTTGTAAGATGTTGTAAAGTGACTTTCTGTCACAATGCAGTACATGCACCTCAACACCCAACTTCATGAACACCACATCAGAGTGAATGATGCGACTGAACCGCGTGCGCTGGAGCGACCAGTGAGCGGCCAGTAGCTCATTGAGGCCCTTTGTGTTGTATGCGCTTGGTTTCAAGCTTCTAAGACCTTCCAATTTCAAGCTATGAAGGAAAAGTGAAGACACGTTTACTTTTCATATTTCATGACAGTTGGCTGAGACGGCCAAAACATGCGCTCGTGGAAACTTTTTTCAAAATCCACTTTGGGCTTGTAAGATGTTGTAAAGTGACTTTCTGTCACAATGCAGTACGTGCACCTCAACACCCAACTTCATGAACACCACATCAGAGTGAATGATGCGACTGAACCGCGTGCGCTGGAGCCACCAGTGAGCGGCCAGTAGCTCATTGAGGCCCTTTGTGTTGTATGCGCTTGGTTTCAAGCTTCTAAGACCTTCCAATTTCAAGCTATGAAGGAAAAGTGAAGACACGTTTACTTTTCATATTTCATGACAGTTGGCTGAGACGGCCAAAACATGCGCTCGTGGAAACTTTTTTCAAAATCCACTTTGGGCTTGTAAGATGTTGTAAAGTGACTTTCTGTCACAATGCAGTACGTGCACCTCAACACCCAACTTCATGAACACCACATCAGAGTGAATGATGCGACTGAACCGCGTGCGCTGGAGCCACCAGTGAGCGGCCAGTAGCTCATTGAGGCCCTTTGTGTTGTATGCGCTTGGTTTCAAGCTTCTAAGACCTTCCAATTTCAAGCTATGAAGGAAAAGTGAAGACACGTTTACTTTTCATATTTCATGACAGTTGGCTGAGACGGCCAAAACATGCGCTCGTGGAAACTTTTTTCAAAATCCACTTTGGGCTTGTAAGATGTTGTAAAGTGACTTTCTGTCACAATGCAGTACGTGCACCTCAACACCCAACTTCATGAACACCACATCAGAGTGAATGATGCGACTGAACCGCGTGCGCTGGAGCCACCAGTGAGCGGCCAGTAGCTCATTGAGGCCCTTTGTGTTGTAAGCGCTTGGTTTCAAGCTTCTAAGACCTTCCAATTTCAAGCTATGAAGGAAAAGTGAAGACACGTTTACTTTTCATATTTCATGACAGTTGGCTGAGACGGCCAAAACATGCGCTCGTGGAAACTTTTTTCAAAATCCACTTTGGGCTTGTAAGATGTTGTAAAGTGACTTTCTGTCACAATGCAGTACGTGCACCTCAACACCCAACTTCATGAACACCACATCAGAGTGAATGATGCGACTGAACCGCGTGCGCTGGAGCCACCAGTGAGCGGCCAGTAGCTCATTGAGGCCCTTTGTGTTGTATGCGCTTGGTTTCAAGCTTCTAAGACCTTCCAATTTCAAGCTATGAAGGAAAAGTGAAGACACGTTTACTTTTCATATTTCATGACAGTTGGCTGAGACGGCCAAAACATGCGCTCGTGGAAACTTTTTTCAAAATCCACTTTGGGCTTGTAAGATGTTGTAAAGTGACTTTCTGTCACAATGCAGTACGTGCACCTCAACACCCAACTTCATGAACACCACATCAGAGTGAATGATGCGACTGAACCGCGTGCGCTGGAGCCACCAGTGAGCGGCCAGTAGCTCATTGAGGCCCTTTGTGGTGTATGCGCTTGGTTTCAAGCTTCTAAGACCTTCCAATTTCAAGCTATGAAGGAAAAGTGAAGACACGTTTACTTTTCATATTTCATGACAGTTGGCTGAGACGGCCAAAACATGCGCTCGTGGAAACTTTTTTCAAAATCCACTTTGGGCTTGTAAGATGTTGTAAAGTGACTTTCTGTCACAATGCAGTACATGCACCTCAACACCCAACTTCATGAACACCACATCAGAGTGAATGATGCGACTGAACCGCGTGCGCTGGAGCCACCAGTGAGCGGCCAGTAGCTCATTGAGGCCCTTTGTGTTGTATGCGCTTGGTTTCAAGCTTCTAAGACCTTCCAATTTCAAGCTATGAAGGAAAAGTGAAGACACGTTTACTTTTCATATTTCATGACAGTTGGCTGAGACGGCCAAAACATGCGCTCGTGGAAACTTTTTTCAAAATCCACTTTGGGCTTGTAAGATGTTGTAAAGTGACTTTCTGTCACAATGCAGTACATGCACCTCAACACCCAACTTCATGAACACCACATCAGAGTGAATGATGCGACTGAACCGCGTGCGCTGGAGCCACCAGTGAGCGGCCAGTAGCTCATTGAGGCCCTTTGTGTTGTATGCGCTTGGTTTCAAGCTTCTAAGACCTTCCAATTTCAAGCTATGAAGGAAAAGTGAAGACACGTTTACTTTTCATATTTCATGACAGTTGGCTGAGACGGCCAAAACATGCGCTCGTGGAAACTTTTTTCAAAATCCACCTTGGGCTTGTAAGATGTTGTAAAGTGACTTTCTGTCACAATGCAGTACATGCACCTCAACACCCAACTTCATGAACACCACATCAGAGTGAATGATGCGACTGAACCGCGTGCGCTGGAGCCACCAGTGAGCGGCCAGTAGCTCATTGAGGCCCTTTGTGTTGTATGCGCTTGGTTTCAAGCTTCTAAGACCTTCCAATTTCAAGCTATGAAGGAAAAGTGAAGACACGTTTACTTTTCATATTTCATGACAGTTGGCTGAGACGGCCAAAACATGCGCTCGTGGAAACTTTTTTCAAAATCCACTTTGGGCTTGTAAGATGTTGTAAAGTGACTTTCTGTCACAATGCAGTACATGCACCTCAACACCCAACTTCATGAACACCACATCAGAGTGAATGATGCGACTGAACCGCGTGCGCTGGAGCCACCAGTGAGCGGCCAGTAGCTCATTGAGGCCCTTTGTGTTGTATGCGCTTGGTTTCAAGCTTCTAAGACCTTCCAATTTCAAGCTATGAAGGAAAAGTGAAGACACGTTTACTTTTCATATTTCATGACAGTTGGCTGAGACGGCCAAAACATGCGCTCGTGGAAACTTTTTTCAAAATCCACTTTGGGCTTGTAAGATGTTGTAAAGTGACTTTCTGTCACAATGCAGTACATGCACCTCAACACCCAACTTCATGAACACCACATCAGAGTGAATGATGCGACTGAACCGCGTGCGCTGGAGCCACCAGTGAGCGGCCAGTAGCTCATTGAGGCCCTTTGTGTTGTATGCGCTTGGTTTCAAGCTTCTAAGACCTTCCAATTTCAAGCTATGAAGGAAAAGTGAAGACACGTTTACTTTTCATATTTCATGACAGTTGGCTGAGACGGCCAAAACATGCGCTCGTGGAAACTTTTTTCAAAATCCACTTTGGGCTTGTAAGATGTTGTAAAGTGACTTTCTGTCACAATGCAGTACATGCACCTCAACACCCAACTTCATGAACACCACATCAGAGTGAATGATGCGACTGAACCGCGTGCGCTGGAGCCACCAGTGAGCGGCCAGTAGCTCATTGAGGCCCTTTGTGTTGTATGCGCTTGGTTTCAAGCTTCTAAGACCTTCCAATTTCAAGCTATGAAGGAAAAGTGAAGACACGTTTACTTTTCATATTTCATGACAGTTGGCTGAGACGGCCAAAACATGCGCTCGTGGAAACTTTTTTCAAAATCCACTTTGGGCTTGTAAGATGTTGTAAAGTGACTTTCTGTCACAATGCAGTACGTGCACCTCAACACCCAACTTCATGAACACCACATCAGAGTGAATGATGCGACTGAACCGCGTGCGCTGGAGCCACCAGTGAGCGGCCAGTAGCTCATTGAGGCCCTTTGTGTTGTATGCGCTTGGTTTCAAGCTTCTAAGACCTTCCAATTTCAAGCTATGAAGGAAAAGTGAAGACACGTTTACTTTTCATATTTCATGACAGTTGGCTGAGACGGCCAAAACATGCGCTCGTGGAAACTTTTTTCAAAATCCACTTTGGGCTTGTAAGATGTTGTAAAGTGACTTTCTGTCACAATGCAGTACGTGCACCTCAACACCCAACTTCATGAACACCACATCAGAGTGAATGATGCGACTGAACCGCGTGCGCTGGAGCCACCAGTGAGCGGCCAGTAGCTCATTGAGGCCCTTTGTGTTGTATGCGCTTGGTTTCAAGCTTCTAAGACCTTCCAATTTCAAGCTATGAAGGAAAAGTGAAGACACGTTTACTTTTCATATTTCATGACAGTTGGCTGAGACGGCCAAAACATGCGCTCGTGGAAACTTTTTTCAAAATCCACTTTGGGCTTGTAAGATGTTGTAAAGTGACTTTCTGTCACAATGCAGTACGTGCACCTCAACACCCAACTTCATGAACACCACATCAGAGTGAATGATGCGACTGAACCGCGTGCGCTGGAGCCACCAGTGAGCGGCCAGTAGCTCATTGAGGCCCTTTGTGTTGTATGCGCTTGGTTTCAAGCTTCTAAGACCTTCCAATTTCAAGCTATGAAGGAAAAGTGAAGACACGTTTACTTTTCATATTTCATGACAGTTGGCTGAGACGGCCAAAACATGCGCTCGTGGAAACTTTTTTCAAAATCCACTTTGGGCTTGTAAGATGTTGTAAAGTGACTTTCTGTCACAATGCAGTACGTGCACCTCAACACCCAACTTCATGAACACCACATCAGAGTGAATGATGCGACTGAACCGCGTGCGCTGGAGCCACCAGTGAGCGGCCAGTAGCTCATTGAGGCCCTTTGTGTTGTATGCGCTTGGTTTCAAGCTTCTAAGACCTTCCAATTTCAAGCTATGAAGGAAAAGTGAAGACACGTTTACTTTTCATATTTCATGACAGTTGGCTGAGACGGCCAAAACATGCGCTCGTGGAAACTTTTTTCAAAATCCACTTTGGGCTTGTAAGATGTTGTAAAGTGACTTTCTGTCACAATGCAGTACGTGCACCTCAACACCCAACTTCATGAACACCACATCAGAGTGAATGATGCGACTGAACCGCGTGCGCTGGAGCCACCAGTGAGCGGCCAGTAGCTCATTGAGGCCCTTTGTGTTGTATGCGCTTGGTTTCAAGCTTCTAAGACCTTCCAATTTCAAGCTATGAAGGAAAAGTGAAGACACGTTTACTTTTCATATTTCATGACAGTTGGCTGAGACGGCCAAAACATGCGCTCGTGGAAACTTTTTTCAAAATCCACTTTGGGCTTGTAAGATGTTGTAAAGTGACTTTCTGTCACAATGCAGTACGTGCACCTCAACACCCAACTTCATGAACACCACATCAGAGTGAATGATGCGACTGAACCGCGTGCGCTGGAGCCACCAGTGAGCGGCCAGTAGCTCATTGAGGCCCTTTGTGTTGTATGCGCTTGGTTTCAAGCTTCTAAGACCTTCCAATTTCAAGCTATGAAGGAAAAGTGAAGACACGTTTACTTTTCATATTTCATGACAGTTGGCTGAGACGGCCAAAACATGCGCTCGTGGAAACTTTTTTCAAAATCCACTTTGGGCTTGTAAGATGTTGTAAAGTGACTTTCTGTCACAATGCAGTACGTGCACCTCAACACCCAACTTCATGAACACCACATCAGAGTGAATGATGCGACTGAACCGCGTGCGCTGGAGCCACCAGTGAGCGGCCAGTAGCTCATTGAGGCCCTTTGTGTTGTATGCGCTTGGTTTCAAGCTTCTAAGACCTTCCAATTTCAAGCTATGAAGGAAAAGTGAAGACACGTTTACTTTTCATATTTCATGACAGTTGGCTGAGACGGCCAAAACATGCGCTCGTGGAAACTTTTTTCAAAATCCACTTTGGGCTTGTAAGATGTTGTAAAGTGACTTTCTGTCACAATGCAGTACGTGCACCTCAACACCCAACTTCATGAACACCACATCAGAGTGAATGATGCGACTGAACCGCGTGCGCTGGAGCCACCAGTGAGCGGCCAGTAGCTCATTGAGGCCCTTTGTGTTGTATGCGCTTGGTTTCAAGCTTCTAAGACCTTCCAATTTCAAGCTATGAAGGAAAAGTGAAGACACGTTTACTTTTCATATTTCATGACAGTTGGCTGAGACGGCCAAAACATGCGCTCGTGGAAACTTTTTTCAAAATCCACTTTGGGCTTGTAAGATGTTGTAAAGTGACTTTCTGTCACAATGCAGTACGTGCACCTCAACACCCAACTTCATGAACACCACATCAGAGTGAATGATGCGACTGAACCGCGTGCGCTGGAGCCACCAGTGAGCGGCCAGTAGCTCATTGAGGCCCTTTGTGTTGTATGCGCTTGGTTTCAAGCTTCTAAGACCTTCCAATTTCAAGCTATGAAGGAAAAGTGAAGACACGTTTACTTTTCATATTTCATGACAGTTGGCTGAGACGGCCAAAACATGCGCTCGTGGAAACTTTTTTCAAAATCCACTTTGGGCTTGTAAGATGTTGTAAAGTGACTTTCTGTCACAATGCAGTACGTGCACCTCAACACCCAACTTCATGAACACCACATCAGAGTGAATGATGCGACTGAACCGCGTGCGCTGGAGCCACCAGTGAGCGGCCAGTAGCTCATTGAGGCCCTTTGTGTTGTATGCGCTTGGTTTCAAGCTTCTAAGACCTTCCAATTTCAAGCTATGAAGGAAAAGTGAAGACACGTTTACTTTTCATATTTCATGACAGTTGGCTGAGACGGCCAAAACATGCGCTCGTGGAAACTTTTTTCAAAATCCACTTTGGGCTTGTAAGATGTTGTAAAGTGACTTTCTGTCACAATGCAGTACGTGCACCTCAACACCCAACTTCATGAACACCACATCAGAGTGAATGATGCGACTGAACCGCGTGCGCTGGAGCCACCAGTGAGCGGCCAGTAGCTCATTGAGGCCCTTTGTGTTGTATGCGCTTGGTTTCAAGCTTCTAAGACCTTCCAATTTCAAGCTATGAAGGAAAAGTGAAGACACGTTTACTTTTCATATTTCATGACAGTTGGCTGAGACGGCCAAAACATGCGCTCGTGGAAACTTTTTTCAAAATCCACTTTGGGCTTGTAAGATGTTGTAAAGTGACTTTCTGTCACAATGCAGTACGTGCACCTCAACACCCAACTTCATGAACACCACATCAGAGTGAATGATGCGACTGAACCGCGTGCGCTGGAGCCACCAGTGAGCGGCCAGTAGCTCATTGAGGCCCTTTGTGTTGTATGCGCTTGGTTTCAAGCTTCTAAGACCTTCCAATTTCAAGCTATGAAGGAAAAGTGAAGACACGTTTACTTTTCATATTTCATGACAGTTGGCTGAGACGGCCAAAACATGCGCTCGTGGAAACTTTTTTCAAAATCCACTTTGGGCTTGTAAGATGTTGTAAAGTGACTTTCTGTCACAATGCAGTACGTGCACCTCAACACCCAACTTCATGAACACCACATCAGAGTGAATGATGCGACTGAACCGCGTGCGCTGGAGCCACCAGTGAGCGGCCAGTAGCTCATTGAGGCCCTTTGTGTTGTATGCGCTTGGTTTCAAGCTTCTAAGACCTTCCAATTTCAAGCTATGAAGGAAAAGTGAAGACACGTTTACTTTTCATATTTCATGACAGTTGGCTGAGACGGCCAAAACATGCGCTCGTGGAAACTTTTTTCAAAATCCACTTTGGGCTTGTAAGATGTTGTAAAGTGACTTTCTGTCACAATGCAGTACGTGCACCTCAACACCCAACTTCATGAACACCACATCAGAGTGAATGATGCGACTGAACCGCGTGCGCTGGAGCCACCAGTGAGCGGCCAGTAGCTCATTGAGGCCCTTTGTGTTGTATGCGCTTGGTTTCAAGCTTCTAAGACCTTCCAATTTCAAGCTATGAAGGAAAAGTGAAGACACGTTTACTTTTCATATTTCATGACAGTTGGCTGAGACGGCCAAAACATGCGCTCGTGGAAACTTTTTTCAAAATCCACTTTGGGCTTGTAAGATGTTGTAAAGTGACTTTCTGTCACAATGCAGTACGTGCACCTCAACACCCAACTTCATGAACACCACATCAGAGTGAATGATGCGACTGAACCGCGTGCGCTGGAGCCACCAGTGAGCGGCCAGTAGCTCATTGAGGCCCTTTGTGTTGTATGCGCTTGGTTTCAAGCTTCTAAGACCTTCCAATTTCAAGCTATGAAGGAAAAGTGAAGACACGTTTACTTTTCATATTTCATGACAGTTGGCTGAGACGGCCAAAACATGCGCTCGTGGAAACTTTTTTCAAAATCCACTTTGGGCTTGTAAGATGTTGTAAAGTGACTTTCTGTCACAATGCAGTACGTGCACCTCAACACCCAACTTCATGAACACCACATCAGAGTGAATGATGCGACTGAACCGCGTGCGCTGGAGCCACCAGTGAGCGGCCAGTAGCTCATTGAGGCCCTTTGTGTTGTATGCGCTTGGTTTCAAGCTTCTAAGACCTTCCAATTTCAAGCTATGAAGGAAAAGTGAAGACACGTTTACTTTTCATATTTCATGACAGTTGGCTGAGACGGCCAAAACATGCGCTCGTGGAAACTTTTTTCAAAATCCACTTTGGGCTTGTAAGATGTTGTAAAGTGACTTTCTGTCACAATGCAGTACGTGCACCTCAACACCCAACTTCATGAACACCACATCAGAGTGAATGATGCGACTGAACCGCGTGCGCTGGAGCCACCAGTGAGCGGCCAGTAGCTCATTGAGGCCCTTTGTGTTGTATGCGCTTGGTTTCAAGCTTCTAAGACCTTCCAATTTCAAGCTATGAAGGAAAAGTGAAGACACGTTTACTTTTCATATTTCATGACAGTTGGCTGAGACGGCCAAAACATGCGCTCGTGGAAACTTTTTTCAAAATCCACTTTGGGCTTGTAAGATGTTGTAAAGTGACTTTCTGTCACAATGCAGTACGTGCACCTCAACACCCAACTTCATGAACACCACATCAGAGTGAATGATGCGACTGAACCGCGTGCGCTGGAGCCACCAGTGAGCGGCCAGTAGCTCATTGAGGCCCTTTGTGTTGTATGCGCTTGGTTTCAAGCTTCTAAGACCTTCCAATTTCAAGCTATGAAGGAAAAGTGAAGACACGTTTACTTTTCATATTTCATGACAGTTGGCTGAGACGGCCAAAACATGCGCTCGTGGAAACTTTTTTCAAAATCCACTTTGGGCTTGTAAGATGTTGTAAAGTGACTTTCTGTCACAATGCAGTACGTGCACCTCAACACCCAACTTCATGAACACCACATCAGAGTGAATGATGCGACTGAACCGCGTGCGCTGGAGCCACCAGTGAGCGGCCAGTAGCTCATTGAGGCCCTTTGTGTTGTATGCGCTTGGTTTCAAGCTTCTAAGACCTTCCAATTTCAAGCTATGAAGGAAAAGTGAAGACACGTTTACTTTTCATATTTCATGACAGTTGGCTGAGACGGCCAAAACATGCGCTCGTGGAAACTTTTTTCAAAATCCACTTTGGGCTTGTAAGATGTTGTAAAGTGACTTTCTGTCACAATGCAGTACATGCACCTCAACACCCAACTTCATGAACACCACATCAGAGTGAATGATGCGACTGAACCGCGTGCGCTGGAGCCACCAGTGAGCGGCCAGTAGCTCATTGAGGCCCTTTGTGTTGTATGCGCTTGGTTTCAAGCTTCTAAGACCTTCCAATTTCAAGCTATGAAGGAAAAGTGAAGACACGTTTACTTTTCATATTTCATGACAGTTGGCTGAGACGGCCAAAACATGCGCTCGTGGAAACTTTTTTCAAAATCCACTTTGGGCTTGTAAGATGTTGTAAAGTGACTTTCTGTCACAATGCAGTACATGCACCTCAACACCCAACTTCATGAACACCACATCAGAGTGAATGATGCGACTGAACCGCGTGCGCTGGAGCCACCAGTGAGCGGCCAGTAGCTCATTGAGGCCCTTTGTGTTGTATGCGCTTGGTTTCAAGCTTCTAAGACCTTCCAATTTCAAGCTATGAAGGAAAAGTGAAGACACGTTTACTTTTCATATTTCATGACAGTTGGCTGAGACGGCCAAAACATGCGCTCGTGGAAACTTTTTTCAAAATCCACTTTGGGCTTGTAAGATGTTGTAAAGTGACTTTCTGTCACAATGCAGTACATGCACCTCAACACCCAACTTCATGAACACCACATCAGAGTGAATGATGCGACTGAACCGCGTGCGCTGGAGCCACCAGTGAGCGGCCAGTAGCTCATTGAGGCCCTTTGTGTTGTATGCGCTTGGTTTCAAGCTTCTAAGACCTTCCAATTTCAAGCTATGAAGGAAAAGTGAAGACACGTTTACTTTTCATATTTCATGACAGTTGGCTGAGACGGCCAAAACATGCGCTCGTGGAAACTTTTTTCAAAATCCACTTTGGGCTTGTAAGATGTTGTAAAGTGACTTTCTGTCACAATGCAGTACATGCACCTCAACACCCAACTTCATGAACACCACATCAGAGTGAATGATGCGACTGAACCGCGTGCGCTGGAGCCACCAGTGAGCGGCCAGTAGCTCATTGAGGCCCTTTGTGTTGTATGCGCTTGGTTTCAAGCTTCTAAGACCTTCCAATTTCAAGCTATGAAGGAAAAGTGAAGACACGTTTACTTTTCATATTTCATGACAGTTGGCTGAGACGGCCAAAACATGCGCTCGTGGAAACTTTTTTCAAAATCCACTTTGGGCTTGTAAGATGTTGTAAAGTGACTTTCTGTCACAATGCAGTACATGCACCTCAACACCCAACTTCATGAACACCACATCAGAGTGAATGATGCGACTGAACCGCGTGCGCTGGAGCCACCAGTGAGCGGCCAGTAGCTCATTGAGGCCCTTTGTGTTGTATGCGCTTGGTTTCAAGCTTCTAAGACCTTCCAATTTCAAGCTATGAAGGAAAAGTGAAGACACGTTTACTTTTCATATTTCATGACAGTTGGCTGAGACGGCCAAAACATGCGCTCGTGGAAACTTTTTTCAAAATCCACTTTGGGCTTGTAAGATGTTGTAAAGTGACTTTCTGTCACAATGCAGTACGTGCACCTCAACACCCAACTTCATGAACACCACATCAGAGTGAATGATGCGACTGAACCGCGTGCGCTGGAGCCACCAGTGAGCGGCCAGTAGCTCATTGAGGCCCTTTGTGTTGTATGCGCTTGGTTTCAAGCTTCTAAGACCTTCCAATTTCAAGCTATGAAGGAAAAGTGAAGACACGTTTACTTTTCATATTTCATGACAGTTGGCTGAGACGGCCAAAACATGCGCTCGTGGAAACTTTTTTCAAAATCCACTTTGGGCTTGTAAGATGTTGTAAAGTGACTTTCTGTCACAATGCAGTACGTGCACCTCAACACCCAACTTCATGAACACCACATCAGAGTGAATGATGCGACTGAACCGCGTGCGCTGGAGCCACCAGTGAGCGGCCAGTAGCTCATTGAGGCCCTTTGTGTTGTATGCGCTTGGTTTCAAGCTTCTAAGACCTTCCAATTTCAAGCTATGAAGGAAAAGTGAAGACACGTTTACTTTTCATATTTCATGACAGTTGGCTGAGACGGCCAAAACATGCGCTCGTGGAAACTTTTTTCAAAATCCACTTTGGGCTTGTAAGATGTTGTAAAGTGACTTTCTGTCACAATGCAGTACGTGCACCTCAACACCCAACTTCATGAACACCACATCAGAGTGAATGATGCGACTGAACCGCGTGCGCTGGAGCCACCAGTGAGCGGCCAGTAGCTCATTGAGGCCCTTTGTGTTGTATGCGCTTGGTTTCAAGCTTCTAAGACCTTCCAATTTCAAGCTATGAAGGAAAAGTGAAGACACGTTTACTTTTCATATTTCATGACAGTTGGCTGAGACGGCCAAAACATGCGCTCGTGGAAACTTTTTTCAAAATCCACTTTGGGCTTGTAAGATGTTGTAAAGTGACTTTCTGTCACAATGCAGTACGTGCACCTCAACACCCAACTTCATGAACACCACATCAGAGTGAATGATGCGACTGAACCGCGTGCGCTGGAGCCACCAGTGAGCGGCCAGTAGCTCATTGAGGCCCTTTGTGTTGTATGCGCTTGGTTTCAAGCTTCTAAGACCTTCCAATTTCAAGCTATGAAGGAAAAGTGAAGACACGTTTACTTTTCATATTTCATGACAGTTGGCTGAGACGGCCAAAACATGCGCTCGTGGAAACTTTTTTCAAAATCCACTTTGGGCTTGTAAGATGTTGTAAAGTGACTTTCTGTCACAATGCAGTACGTGCACCTCAACACCCAACTTCATGAACACCACATCAGAGTGAATGATGCGACTGAACCGCGTGCGCTGGAGCCACCAGTGAGCGGCCAGTAGCTCATTGAGGCCCTTTGTGTTGTATGCGCTTGGTTTCAAGCTTCTAAGACCTTCCAATTTCAAGCTATGAAGGAAAAGTGAAGACACGTTTACTTTTCATATTTCATGACAGTTGGCTGAGACGGCCAAAACATGCGCCCGTGGAAACTTTTTTCAAAATCCACTTTGGGCTTGTAAGATGTTGTAAAGTGACTTTCTGTCACAATGCAGTACGTGCACCTCAACACCCAACTTCATGAACACCACATCAGAGTGAATGATGCGACTGAACCGCGTGCGCTGGAGCCACCAGTGAGCGGCCAGTAGCTCATTGAGGCCCTTTGTGTTGTATGCGCTTGGTTTCAAGCTTCTAAGACCTTCCAATTTCAAGCTATGAAGGAAAAGTGAAGACACGTTTACTTTTCATATTTCATGACAGTTGGCTGAGACGGCCAAAACATGCGCTCGTGGAAACTTTTTTCAAAATCCACTTTGGGCTTGTAAGATGTTGTAAAGTGACTTTCTGTCACAATGCAGTACATGCACCTCAACACCCAACTTCATGAACACCACATCAGAGTGAATGATGCGACTGAACCGCGTGCGCTGGAGCCACCAGTGAGCGGCCAGTAGCTCATTGAGGCCCTTTGTGTTGTATGCGCTTGGTTTCAAGCTTCTAAGACCTTCCAATTTCAAGCTATGAAGGAAAAGTGAAGACACGTTTACTTTTCATATTTCATGACAGTTGGCTGAGACGGCCAAAACATGCGCTCGTGGAAACTTTTTTCAAAATCCACTTTGGGCTTGTAAGATGTTGTAAAGTGACTTTCTGTCACAATGCAGTACATGCACCTCAACACCCAACTTCATGAACACCACATCAGAGTGAATGATGCGACTGAACCGCGTGCGCTGGAGCGACCAGTGAGCGGCCAGTAGCTCATTGAGGCCCTTTGTGTTGTATGCGCTTGGTTTCAAGCTTCTAAGACCTTCCAATTTCAAGCTATGAAGGAAAAGTGAAGACACGTTTACTTTTCATATTTCATGACAGTTGGCTGAGACGGCCAAAACATGCGCTCGTGGAAACTTTTTTCAAAATCCACTTTGGGCTTGTAAGATGTTGTAAAGTGACTTTCTGTCACAATGCAGTACATGCACCTCAACACCCAACTTCATGAACACCACATCAGAGTGAATGATGCGACTGAACCGCGTGCGCTGGAGCCACCAGTGAGCGGCCAGTAGCTCATTGAGGCCCTTTGTGTTGTATGCGCTTGGTTTCAAGCTTCTAAGACCTTCCAATTTCAAGCTATGAAGGAAAAGTGAAGACACGTTTACTTTTCATATTTCATGACAGTTGGCTGAGACGGCCAAAACATGCGCTCGTGGAAACTTTTTTCAAAATCCACTTTGGGCTCGTAAGATGTTGTAAAGTGACTTTCTGTCACAATGCAGTACATGCACCTCAACACCCAACTTCATGAACACCACATCAGAGTGAATGATGCGACTGAACCGCGTGCGCTGGAGCCACCAGTGAGCGGCCAGTAGCTCATTGAGGCCCTTTGTGTTGTATGCGCTTGTGTAGCGCCCCCTAGGCCTATCTCCTGGTACTAAAGGGCGTTTTTCCTGAGTTAAAACTATTCCCAATTGTATATAATACATAAGATCCTTGCTAACCTTCTGTTTACCTGTATGTGTGTCTATAAACTCAGTAAATAGCCAATGCTCAAATGTTAAATAACAGTAAAGTTTACTGAATAAAGAATAATAAAATAAATATACAATTCACCACAATAATGAATGAATTATCAATAAACACAAAATGTACTATACAAATGTATAGTTCAAGAATGAAGTATTCAAAGAACACTTCCTTAAATTTAGAAATAAATTAAATAACATCCAACCTCTATTTTGGAATAAACCTTCAAAATGTTACAAGAAAGTAAATAGTTGCATTAAACTCAAAAGCTTCCAAACAGTATAGCAATAGCTTAGAAATTATCAGGCTATGTTAGCCTTAGCCATATACCTTAGCACACATGTAAACCGTAAACATGAACATGTAACAGACACGCATGGGCCCACGCGCACACACACACACTCACACGTGAATCAATCACCCACCCGTCCTAGCCAGCAGAATAGCTAATAGCTAGCAACCTAGCAGCTAACCCGTTGCAGGCCTGAAGCGTCGCTTGTGTTCGGCGTGGCCACAAATAAATGACCCCTTCACTCCTGTAGGCTAGGAGCAAGAGAAAATAAAACCACGATACCTTAATCCAGTGTGTCTGCGTCGAATGGCAGCAGCTCACGCAGGCATCCTCTCGGTGGAATTGGCGAGATGTTAACTTCTGACAACCTCGACAAATACTGTAAAGTCTTTGTCTTCCAGACTCAAAAGTCACTTCACTTTAGTGTACAACACTAAAACGAAGTCCAGCTTGCAAATGTAACGTTTGTCACGCAACACTTTCGATATTAGCAACAAAAAACACGGAGCAAGTCTTCAGCGTGGCTTCCACTCCAGTGTACAGTCTCAGTCTCTCTTTCGCGCGGTTTGCGACCTCTAACCTCACGTCATGCAAGGCATACAAAAGTATTGAAATAAAATACATTTCAAACAGAAACAACCAAATATTACATGTTACACTATGCATTCCACTTTACCAGTGCAATCTTTTTAAACAAAACTCTTACAATGAATTTAAACACTTAGATGAATTAAACACAGTTGTACCATCAACTACAACTCCCATAATCCTTTTCCTTTTACCCCAAAAATGAATAGAAAGGATATGAATTGCACTAAGTTTAGTTTTTAAACTCCAATGTCTTTTTACTTTATGAAATGTTTTAGCTCTAATGTGTAATTATGAACTTTATTAACTTTAAGCTATGTATCACTTATTTAAACTAAATGCTTTTTATCACTGCGCTACACCCTCCCCCTTCTGAAGGCTAGCATGTCCTCATGCGCTATCATTCAGACATGAATAAGTCCTCTTACAGGGTAAGGATTAGCAAGAGAGCATCTAAAACATTGGGCCATGGGATGACACCAAAGTGTTTTACACTTCTTTGGCTCTTGACCTATGTGAACCACAGTAAGGGGCATATCAACTGGCTTCCCTGGCTCATCATACGTAAAGCGTGTCACCGGTTTAACCTGTCTTCTGGGACGGTTTTCACAGGTAAGTTCTTCCACAGGTTCTTCATCTTCAACCACTTCACTCTCGGCAGGATGTTCTCCCTCTTCAGACTCTGAGGCTTCCACAGAGTCTGGTTGTGGTTGTAGACTACTCCCTGCTTCATCTTCCACAGGTGTCTCTCCAACATCATTTTCCACAGGAGGTTCTCCAGCTTCTACAACATCTTGAGCATTGCTTTGCTCCAATTCATCGGACACTGGGGTACTCTCAGGTGGAATTCCTCTTTCAGGAACATCAGAAGGTATGGATCTGAATAGTTCACTCACCTCATCTGTCAGAGGTACATATGGCTCACCATATTCCTCATCAGATGAAGACTCTTCAAATCCATCCTCAACATCCAGTTCTCTGACTTCCTCATTCCTTGTTTCCTGTCTCACCTTTCTCTGGTCTGTCTGGGTTCTGGTCACAGGGCGATGAGGGATCTGTGTGCTCTCTTCGGGAGTTGTCAACCTCACAGACTCTCCTATGGGTAACAGGTGGTCTCTGTGAAGGGTGCGTATTCCTCCCATTCCTCTTTCAGGTTTCAGTCTGTAAACAGGTAAGTCTGGCAACTTGTTCATAACAATGTATGGCAATGACTTCCATCTGTCTTGTAACTTGTGTTTTCCTGTCAATCCAAGATTCTTTATCAAAACTCTGTCTCCTTCTTCCAGAGTATGATGTCTCACTCTTTTGTCAAAGTTCTTCTTGTTTCTATCATGATTCTTCTGCGAAGCTTCAGATGCCAGCTTGTACGCATTCTGTAGGTCCCTTTTCATGTTCTCCACATACTGTTGGTACTTCACTGCATCCTTCCCATCAGCAGAAGCATTAAAGCACACATCAATGGGCAAACGGGCTTCTCTCCCAAACATGAGTAGGTATGGCGAATAGCCAGTAGCCTCATTTTTTGTGCAATTGTAAGCGTGGACTAACTGACTTATGCTCTGACTCCATTGTGACCTTTTGGCTGGATCCAAAGTTCCTAGCATTGACAGTAGCGTCCTGTTGAATCTTTCAGGTTGCGCATCACCTTGCGGGTGGTATGGTGAGGTTCGCGACTTACGGATTCCTAACATTCCCAGAAGTTCTTTGATAAGGCGACTTTCGAAGTCTCGTCCCTGATCGGAGTGAATACGTGAAGGTAATCCGTAATGTACGAAGAATCTCTCAAACAGGGTCTTGGCTACAGTCATAGCTTTTTGATCTTTGCAAGGGAAAGCTTGGGCGTAACGGGTGAAATGATCTGTTACGACCAACACATTTGCAATCCCTTTAGAGTCTGGCTCAATAGACAAGAAGTCTATACAAACCAGGTCAAGTGGGCCTGTACTTGTGATTTGACTCAATGGAGCAGCTCGTTGTGGAAGCGACTTTCTGGCGATGCATCTACCACAGTTCTTGACATAATTCTCAATTTCAGTGGTCATTCTCGGCCAATAAAATCGTTCCTTCAGAAGTTCGGTTGTCCGTTCCACTCCAAGGTGTCCCGTGTCATCGTGGAGGGAATGCATGACCATCAGACGATATCTCTCAGGTAAGACTAACTGTTGTCTCTCGTCTCCAGACTGTTTGTTCACCACCCTGAAGAGAAGGTGATTCTTCACAATCAGCTTGGGACTTTGTCTTTGCAGGAGAACTAGGCTTGGATCTTGACTCTTGGCCATAGATTGAAGCTTACCAGTCTCAACTGCTTTCTTTACTACACCTATGACTGGATCTTGTTCTTGAGCTCTTCTCAACTCATGGTGGCTCAACTGTTCCAAGTTGCTCATCTCCAACTGTGTCGGACAGGAATAGATGTTAGGAACACCCTTGTGGTTGGCTCCTAGTTGGTCTATAAGTCTGTTTGACTCACATGGAGTGGCTATCTTGCAGACGGCTTTAACACCATGAGGAGATATCTCCTTCCAGTCAGGTGACACTTCAGTGGATGGTAACTGACGCGACAGCAGATCAGCGTCAATGTTGTGACGACCTGGTCTGTATTGAACTTTGAAATCGTAGGTGGCGAGAGCAGACAACCACCTATGTCCAGTTGCATTAAGCTTGGCACTTGTTAGGACGTATGTCAGGGGATTATTATCTGTTCTCACAGTGAACTTAGCCCCATACAGATAATCATGGAACTTGTCCACAACCGCCCATTTCAGTGCGAGAAACTCCAGTTGGTGAGTGGGATAACGCTGCTCAGGAGCACTGAGTTTGCGGCTTGCAAAGGCAACAGGCCTCAGACCCTCAGGATATTCTTGATTGAGGACAGCGCCTAAACCATTCAGACTGGCGTCTACATGGAGCACATATGGTTTCGATGGATCAGCAAACGCTAGTACTGGGGCATGCGTGAGGCAGTGAATGATGTTCTGAAATGCCTCAGTGCACTCTTCGCTCCAGCGCTCGCCAAAAGGCTCTCCTTCTTTGAAATAGGACTTTCTCTCTTGAGCAGCCTTCTGCCTATTCTTAGGAGGGTAGCCCTTTGTGAGCTCAGTGAGGGGTCGAACTATGGCTGAGTAGTTCTTAACAAATCTTCGGTAGTAGCCACAGACTCCAAGAAATGATCTCAAAGATCTCAGATCTGTAGGCAACTTCCAGTTCTTCACAGCACTCACTTTCTCTGGATCGGTTGCTATTCCTAGCGCAGAGACAATGTGTCCAACATACTTTACTTGTGGCTGACAAAATTGGCACTTGTCAATTGATACTTTCAGACCACACTCTTCAAGTCTGTCGAGCACCTTCAGTAGTCGCTCTTCATGTTCCTCTAAAGTTTTCCCGAATACTATGATGTCATCTAAGTAAACGATTACCTGAATCAGATGCATGTCACCCACAGCTCTCTCCATCAAGCGTTGGAAGGTTGCTGGGGCTCCAGTTATCCCTTGAGGCATCCGTTGAAATTCGTAGAACCCTAGAGGACATATGAATGCTGTTTTTTCTCTGTCTTCTTCAGACATGGGTATCTGGGTAACCAACGACTGCCAGACAAGCAATCCAAGGCATCGTCAATCCTCGGAGTGGTGTACTGGTCAGGGATTGTTCTGTTGTTTAATGTGCGATAGTCAATGCACATGCGTACACTTCCGTTCTTCTTCCTGACAATTACAATGGGCGACGCATATGGACTTCTGGATTCTTTGATGATACCCGCTGCCAGCAGGTCTTTCAGATGGCGGCGTATGTCATCTATGTCGGCTGGGGCAATGCGTCTGGATCTCTCCCTGAATGGTCTGGTGTCACTAAGTCTTATGTGGTGCTCCACACCCTTGGCAAGACCCACATCCCACTCATCAAGAGAGAATACATTACCTCGTTCCGCCAGGGTCTGACGAAGCCTCTTCTTCCAGACCTCTGGAATTGGAGATTCACCAAAGTCAAATAAGGTCTCATCGAGGACTCTGGATGTAGATTTAGGTCTCTGAGCCATCGTAACTGTATCAGTGGGGTACACATGAGCAATGACTGTCCCAGGTAACATTGTGACTTCTCTCAGTGTCTCATTTCTCAGTAGTACTTTGAAACTGTTGATATTTAACTCTGATGATGGTAGCACCACAGGCTGAATGAGCACTCCAGCAGGTAGTGTCACAGACAGGGGTGTTTCAACCATGATAATGTCTCTTTTCAAGGGTTGCTTGCATCTCACTTTGCAAATGACGGAGCATTCTCCACTGGCGGGAACAGATAGAGGACCTGGACCCATCCATCTGACTTCACCAAGGGGTTCTTCCACATCCATCATTTGGCTATGGGAAAGTTTCACTTCCTTCGTCTTTGGTAAAATTCTGAAACAGCGAGCCTGTGAGTCCAAGGTGTCAGCATCTTTGCACAGAGCAGCTAGGCGATGGAACAAGTTGGCATTCGTCCCAATGATGACAGGAATATGGTCTGGGCCGCTTGGCTCAGGACAAACTAATGCTAACACGGAGATAGACTCACTCACTCCTGTTAATGTAGCTGGAAACTCCACATCTACTACTATGTAGCCTTGATATGGGTAACTGGAGGAGCTCAAACCCCATATTGAAAGACCAGTGATGGGGTGAATGGGAACATTGGGTAAGTATTTATTTTGCCATTTGTCGAATATTATCGTGACTTGAGATCCACTGTCCAATAAGGCATTACAGGAATGGCCATTGATCTTGATGCAAATAGTGGAGGGCGGACCTACCAAACCACTAGGAAGGTTGCTTTGAGCAGGATTGCGAACATGGCTCTTCTTGCAGTAGGCATCTCTGCTCACACTCGGATGTAGACTTTGTTCACTCTTCCCACCCTTTGCTCTCTTCAGCGAACGAAGTAGCTTTCGGATAACTTCAGGGGGGTTTTCTGATTCTTGGCACTGGCTGGCAATGTGCCCATCGCCACCACACCTGTAACAAAAGAAATCATCGCGGCTGACTGCGGGCCTACTTCTCTCATGAGGGCTCGCAGCTTGCCGCTGAAATGTCTTCCTTCTTGGAGTTACACTGCCTTCTACAGTCATTACAGTCAGCTGTTTTTGCAGTTGCTGAACTTGAGTCTTCAAGCTCTGTACTTCAGGGTCTATTTGTGGCTCAGCACTCTCAGACGTCATCTTTGCTTTTTGTTCTGGGGCTGTCGGTGCAGCCGGGGCCTTGCGCGACTCTTCCAGCTTAGCACGCAGCTCCTTGACCTCCGCTTTCAATGCTTGAATCTCAGTTGGTTTCGGCTGTGACGTCTCTTTAGGAATCACAGGTTTCACCGTTGCATCTAGCTTACAGCGGGCAGCTTCATTTTCCTCCTCCTCACGAATCTCGTTCAGTAGCTTCAAGAACGTAGGCGGGGATTCTTTTCTTTCTCTCAGTCTTAACTTCAACAACATCATGTCGGACTCTACAGCGCCACGCAAAAGTTGTTCAATTCTCACTCGATCAACTTGTGCAGCTTGCAGTCCACCTCTCTGAACTACTTTGGTCAATGACTTCTCCATTCGGCGAAGAAACTCGGACAACGCTTCACCAGCGTTCTGGCGAAGAAGTCTGAACGCAAAATACAAATCCTCACCGGACTCTGAAGTCCCAAACGCACTCTCAAGCGCAACAAGATACTCGGATGCACTAGCATCACCATTAGACAATCTAACTGCCTTGATAATCTCAAGAGCAGGACCCTTTAGGCTTTCAACAATGCGCTTACGCTTCTCTTTTTCAGCACAGTCACTTTCTGCTATCATCAACTTAGCTTGCTCTATCCAATTCTCCATGGTTTCCTCTCCAGCCGGAGTAGGCAAAACACCCGAGAAAATACGCAGTCGCTTGTAAGCAGTAGAATCACTAGAACGCTTTGTAGTCTTTTCTAATAGCTCACCAACTGCACGAATCACTGCTTCAGGAGAACTAGAAGGAAGAGGGGAAAGCAAAGCTTGAATATCAGTCATGGATTTGCCTTCATCTTGTAGAAGTTTTCTGAGTTTTGCAGAAAAATCAGGGACAGGCTCTGTGTCTCTGACGACCACAATCTTCCATTCTTGCTCACCATCCGTTGGCAATACAGCAGTAGGAACACGAGAGGGGTCAATCTTTTCACGGCATTCGCAGAGCACAAGCAAACTTGTTTTAGACGGACCTTCCTTTGAAGAACGAACACGTACTCTGCCAAATATTTTCACAGTTTCAACTGTGCTCTCAATAAAGTCTACTGCAGCATCAGCTGGAACATCCAACAAAAGCAATGCATGATCAGGCTTAACCAATGCATCATTGCACCACTCAAGCAACTCTTGTTGCAAAGCAGAACTATTATCTAAATCCATTTTTCCACACTCAAAAATCAAAAACTACAATACAAATTCAATTTAGCAATAGCAATATCAACAGAAAGCACAATTAACAGCAAGAATCTATCCCAGCGGTGCCTCCATTTTGTGTAGCGCCCCCTAGGCCTATCTCCTGGTACTAAAGGGCGTTTTTCCTGAGTTAAAACTATTCCCAATTGTATATAATACATAAGATCCTTGCTAACCTTCTGTTTACCTGTATGTGTGTCTATAAACTCAGTAAATAGCCAATGCTCAAATGTTAAATAACAGTAAAGTTTACTGAATAAAGAATAATAAAATAAATATACAATTCACCACAATAATGAATGAATTATCAATAAACACAAAATGTACTATACAAATGTATAGTTCAAGAATGAAGTATTCAAAGAACACTTCCTTAAATTTAGAAATAAATTAAATAACATCCAACCTCTATTTTGGAATAAACCTTCAAAATGTTACAAGAAAGTAAATAGTTGCATTAAACTCAAAAGCTTCCAAACAGTATAGCAATAGCTTAGAAATTATCAGGCTATGTTAGCCTTAGCCATATACCTTAGCACACATGTAAACCGTAAACATGAACATGTAACAGACACGCATGGGCCCACGCGCACACACACACACTCACACGTGAATCAATCACCCACCCGTCCTAGCCAGCAGAATAGCTAATAGCTAGCAACCTAGCAGCTAACCCGTTGCAGGCCTGAAGCGTCGCTTGTGTTCGGCGTGGCCACAAATAAATGACCCCTTCACTCCTGTAGGCTAGGAGCAAGAGAAAATAAAACCACGATACCTTAATCCAGTGTGTCTGCGTCGAATGGCAGCAGCTCACGCAGGCATCCTCTCGGTGGAATTGGCGAGATGTTAACTTCTGACAACCTCGACAAATACTGTAAAGTCTTTGTCTTCCAGACTCAAAAGTCACTTCACTTTAGTGTACAACACTAAAACGAAGTCCAGCTTGCAAATGTAACGTTTGTCACGCAACACTTTCGATATTAGCAACAAAAAACACGGAGCAAGTCTTCAGCGTGGCTTCCACTCCAGTGTACAGTCTCAGTCTCTCTTTCGCGCGGTTTGCGACCTCTAACCTCACGTCATGCAAGGCATACAAAAGTATTGAAATAAAATACATTTCAAACAGAAACAACCAAATATTACATGTTACACTATGCATTCCACTTTACCAGTGCAATCTTTTTAAACAAAACTCTTACAATGAATTTAAACACTTAGATGAATTAAACACAGTTGTACCATCAACTACAACTCCCATAATCCTTTTCCTTTTACCCCAAAAATGAATAGAAAGGATATGAATTGCACTAAGTTTAGTTTTTAAACTCCAATGTCTTTTTACTTTATGAAATGTTTTAGCTCTAATGTGTAATTATGAACTTTATTAACTTTAAGCTATGTATCACTTATTTAAACTAAATGCTTTTTATCACTGCGCTACACTTGGTTTCAAGCTTCTAAGACCTTCCAATTTCAAGCTATGAAGGAAAAGTGAAGACACGTTTACTTTTCATATTTCATGACAGTTGGCTGAGACGGCCAAAACATGC
>NW_026910867.1:0-25590 GCF_963854185.1 Sardina pilchardus | reverse complement strand
AGACGTACAAGCAGGGACCGCTTTGCTATCGAGAAACACCATGCTAACTACAATGCTAGTTCTTCTAGCTACAAAAAACACTTCAATTACTAAATTATAAGACAAAATTAATCAAACACATATACTTACCTCAACCTAGAGAAAAAACAAGACAATTCACTCAACGAATTAAGACACTAAAAAGACGTAGTGGTGCATGTTTGACGGTGGGGGATAGCATTCAGCAGCTGGCTGTGTGAGCAGGAAGGACCGTGCCCAACCACGTCTTAGCCTTGCGGCTAACGTCGGAAAAATGTCCCCTAATATAGCCTGTGCCTCCTGCTCCGCAGTTGGCTGCGCTCATCTCTCGCTAGCAGGCATGCTAAACTACAAACATTTAATTCCTAAACATTAAGGAACACATCACCAAAAATGAATTGACAGACACATAATCAAGGAAAGAAATTTCATTTTATTGTAGTTCAGCCAGCGGACCCAGTACAAAGGAGAATTTGTTATTGGAAAAAACATTGGACACAACAAAAAGTTTAACAAACATTAAATATACAAATTAATCACACAAATACTTACCTGATATCCCTAATACAGTGGAATCATTAAAAAATCTACCTCAGAACACCCTGAGGAAAAGAGACCCGCTTGTGGGCGTGACCAGACACACACACGCACGCAGGCCATAAAAGGGAGCAGAGTGCTCTGGGCCTCAGATGTCCAATGATCCAGTCCAAGAAGGCCTGATGAAGGCACAGCTTAGTGCCGAAACGCGTAGCCAAACTCAAAATGGACGACAAAAAATTCAAATAAGACTCACAAATTAAGAAACACAAAATACTTACCTTGGGTTCCACCTGGAGCGGCCTGTGAGAGGGGGAAACGTCCAGCAGGAGACAGTAAACCGTTCCTATACGAGAGTGATGAAGCCAGTCAGATCATAAAGGCAGCTAGCCGATCAAAGTGACAGTGCATACCATTCCTATAGGAGAATGTGAAGAGCTAACCTAAACTGGTAGCGTACCGTTCTGGGGCCCAGGAATATCATAATTCCAATTAGAACAAGACGTACAAGCAGGGACCGCTTTGCTATCGAGAAACACCATGCTAACTACAATGCTAGTTCTTCTAGCTACAAAAAACACTTCAATTACTAAATTATAAGACAAAATTAATCAAACACATATACTTACCTCAACCTAGAGAAAAAACAAGACAATTCACTCAACGAATTAAGACACTAAAAAGACGTAGTGGTGCATGTTTGACGGTGGGGGATAGCATTCAGCAGCTGGCTGTGTGAGCAGGAAGGACCGTGCCCAACCACGTCTTAGCCTTGCGGCTAACGTCGGAAAAATGTCCCCTAATATAGCCTGTGCCTCCTGCTCCGCAGTTGGCTGCGCTCATCTCTCGCTAGCAGGCATGCTAAACTACAAACATTTAATTCCTAAACATTAAGGAACACATCACCAAAAATGAATTGACAGACACATAATCAAGGAAAGAAATTTCATTTTATTGTAGTTCAGCCAGCGGACCCAGTACAAAGGAGAATTTGTTATTGGAAAAAACATTGGACACAACAAAAAGTTTAACAAACATTAAATATACAAATTAATCACACAAATACTTACCTGATATCCCTAATACAGTGGAATCATTAAAAAATCTACCTCAGAACACCCTGAGGAAAAGAGACCCGCTTGTGGGCGTGACCAGACACACACACGCACGCAGGCCATAAAAGGGAGCAGAGTGCTCTGGGCCTCAGATGTCCAATGATCCAGTCCAAGAAGGCCTGATGAAGGCACAGCTTAGTGCCGAAACGCGTAGCCAAACTCAAAATGGACGACAAAAAATTCAAATAAGACTCACAAATTAAGAAACACAAAATACTTACCTTGGGTTCCACCTGGAGCGGCCTGTGAGAGGGGGAAACGTCCAGCAGGAGACAGTAAACCGTTCCTATACGAGAGTGATGAAGCCAGTCAGATCATAAAGGCAGCTAGCCGATCAAAGTGACAGTGCATACCATTCCTATAGGAGAATGTGAAGAGCTAACCTAAACTGGTAGCGTACCGTTCTGGGGCCCAGGAATATCATAATTCCAATTAGAACAAGACGTACAAGCAGGGACCGCTTTGCTATCGAGAAACACCATGCTAACTACAATGCTAGTTCTTCTAGCTACAAAAAACACTTCAATTACTAAATTATAAGACAAAATTAATCAAACACATATACTTACCTCAACCTAGAGAAAAAACAAGACAATTCACTCAACGAATTAAGACACTAAAAAGACGTAGTGGTGCATGTTTGACGGTGGGGGATAGCATTCAGCAGCTGGCTGTGTGAGCAGGAAGGACCGTGCCCAACCACGTCTTAGCCTTGCGGCTAACGTCGGAAAAATGTCCCCTAATATAGCCTGTGCCTCCTGCTCCGCAGTTGGCTGCGCTCATCTCTCGCTAGCAGGCATGCTAAACTACAAACATTTAATTCCTAAACATTAAGGAACACATCACCAAAAATGAATTGACAGACACATAATCAAGGAAAGAAATTTCATTTTATTGTAGTTCAGCCAGCGGACCCAGTACAAAGGAGAATTTGTTATTGGAAAAAACATTGGACACAACAAAAAGTTTAACAAACATTAAATATACAAATTAATCACACAAATACTTACCTGATATCCCTAATACAGTGGAATCATTAAAAAATCTACCTCAGAACACCCTGAGGAAAAGAGACCCGCTTGTGGGCGTGACCAGACACACACACGCACGCAGGCCATAAAAGGGAGCAGAGTGCTCTGGGCCTCAGATGTCCAATGATCCAGTCCAAGAAGGCCTGATGAAGGCACAGCTTAGTGCCGAAACGCGTAGCCAAACTCAAAATGGACGACAAAAAATTCAAATAAGACTCACAAATTAAGAAACACAAAATACTTACCTTGGGTTCCACCTGGAGCGGCCTGTGAGAGGGGGAAACGTCCAGCAGGAGACAGTAAACCGTTCCTATACGAGAGTGATGAAGCCAGTCAGATCATAAAGGCAGCTAGCCGATCAAAGTGACAGTGCATACCATTCCTATAGGAGAATGTGAAGAGCTAACCTAAACTGGTAGCGTACCGTTCTGGGGCCCAGGAATATCATAATTCCAATTAGAACAAGACGTACAAGCAGGGACCGCTTTGCTATCGAGAAACACCATGCTAACTACAATGCTAGTTCTTCTAGCTACAAAAAACACTTCAATTACTAAATTATAAGACAAAATTAATCAAACACATATACTTACCTCAACCTAGAGAAAAAACAAGACAATTCACTCAACGAATTAAGACACTAAAAAGACGTAGTGGTGCATGTTTGACGGTGGGGGATAGCATTCAGCAGCTGGCTGTGTGAGCAGGAAGGACCGTGCCCAACCACGTCTTAGCCTTGCGGCTAACGTCGGAAAAATGTCCCCTAATATAGCCTGTGCCTCCTGCTCCGCAGTTGGCTGCGCTCATCTCTCGCTAGCAGGCATGCTAAACTACAAACATTTAATTCCTAAACATTAAGGAACACATCACCAAAAATGAATTGACAGACACATAATCAAGGAAAGAAATTTCATTTTATTGTAGTTCAGCCAGCGGACCCAGTACAAAGGAGAATTTGTTATTGGAAAAAACATTGGACACAACAAAAAGTTTAACAAACATTAAATATACAAATTAATCACACAAATACTTACCTGATATCCCTAATACAGTGGAATCATTAAAAAATCTACCTCAGAACACCCTGAGGAAAAGAGACCCGCTTGTGGGCGTGACCAGACACACACACGCACGCAGGCCATAAAAGGGAGCAGAGTGCTCTGGGCCTCAGATGTCCAATGATCCAGTCCAAGAAGGCCTGATGAAGGCACAGCTTAGTGCCGAAACGCGTAGCCAAACTCAAAATGGACGACAAAAAATTCAAATAAGACTCACAAATTAAGAAACACAAAATACTTACCTTGGGTTCCACCTGGAGCGGCCTGTGAGAGGGGGAAACGTCCAGCAGGAGACAGTAAACCGTTCCTATACGAGAGTGATGAAGCCAGTCAGATCATAAAGGCAGCTAGCCGATCAAAGTGACAGTGCATACCATTCCTATAGGAGAATGTGAAGAGCTAACCTAAACTGGTAGCGTACCGTTCTGGGGCCCAGGAATATCATAATTCCAATTAGAACAAGACGTACAAGCAGGGACCGCTTTGCTATCGAGAAACACCATGCTAACTACAATGCTAGTTCTTCTAGCTACAAAAAACACTTCAATTACTAAATTATAAGACAAAATTAATCAAACACATATACTTACCTCAACCTAGAGAAAAAACAAGACAATTCACTCAACGAATTAAGACACTAAAAAGACGTAGTGGTGCATGTTTGACGGTGGGGGATAGCATTCAGCAGCTGGCTGTGTGAGCAGGAAGGACCGTGCCCAACCACGTCTTAGCCTTGCGGCTAACGTCGGAAAAATGTCCCCTAATATAGCCTGTGCCTCCTGCTCCGCAGTTGGCTGCGCTCATCTCTCGCTAGCAGGCATGCTAAACTACAAACATTTAATTCCTAAACATTAAGGAACACATCACCAAAAATGAATTGACAGACACATAATCAAGGAAAGAAATTTCATTTTATTGTAGTTCAGCCAGCGGACCCAGTACAAAGGAGAATTTGTTATTGGAAAAAACATTGGACACAACAAAAAGTTTAACAAACATTAAATATACAAATTAATCACACAAATACTTACCTGATATCCCTAATACAGTGGAATCATTAAAAAATCTACCTCAGAACACCCTGAGGAAAAGAGACCCGCTTGTGGGCGTGACCAGACACACACACGCACGCAGGCCATAAAAGGGAGCAGAGTGCTCTGGGCCTCAGATGTCCAATGATCCAGTCCAAGAAGGCCTGATGAAGGCACAGCTTAGTGCCGAAACGCGTAGCCAAACTCAAAATGGACGACAAAAAATTCAAATAAGACTCACAAATTAAGAAACACAAAATACTTACCTTGGGTTCCACCTGGAGCGGCCTGTGAGAGGGGGAAACGTCCAGCAGGAGACAGTAAACCGTTCCTATACGAGAGTGATGAAGCCAGTCAGATCATAAAGGCAGCTAGCCGATCAAAGTGACAGTGCATACCATTCCTATAGGAGAATGTGAAGAGCTAACCTAAACTGGTAGCGTACCGTTCTGGGGCCCAGGAATATCATAATTCCAATTAGAACAAGACGTACAAGCAGGGACCGCTTTGCTATCGAGAAACACCATGCTAACTACAATGCTAGTTCTTCTAGCTACAAAAAACACTTCAATTACTAAATTATAAGACAAAATTAATCAAACACATATACTTACCTCAACCTAGAGAAAAAACAAGACAATTCACTCAACGAATTAAGACACTAAAAAGACGTAGTGGTGCATGTTTGACGGTGGGGGATAGCATTCAGCAGCTGGCTGTGTGAGCAGGAAGGACCGTGCCCAACCACGTCTTAGCCTTGCGGCTAACGTCGGAAAAATGTCCCCTAATATAGCCTGTGCCTCCTGCTCCGCAGTTGGCTGCGCTCATCTCTCGCTAGCAGGCATGCTAAACTACAAACATTTAATTCCTAAACATTAAGGAACACATCACCAAAAATGAATTGACAGACACATAATCAAGGAAAGAAATTTCATTTTATTGTAGTTCAGCCAGCGGACCCAGTACAAAGGAGAATTTGTTATTGGAAAAAACATTGGACACAACAAAAAGTTTAACAAACATTAAATATACAAATTAATCACACAAATACTTACCTGATATCCCTAATACAGTGGAATCATTAAAAAATCTACCTCAGAACACCCTGAGGAAAAGAGACCCGCTTGTGGGCGTGACCAGACACACACACGCACGCAGGCCATAAAAGGGAGCAGAGTGCTCTGGGCCTCAGATGTCCAATGATCCAGTCCAAGAAGGCCTGATGAAGGCACAGCTTAGTGCCGAAACGCGTAGCCAAACTCAAAATGGACGACAAAAAATTCAAATAAGACTCACAAATTAAGAAACACAAAATACTTACCTTGGGTTCCACCTGGAGCGGCCTGTGAGAGGGGGAAACGTCCAGCAGGAGACAGTAAACCGTTCCTATACGAGAGTGATGAAGCCAGTCAGATCATAAAGGCAGCTAGCCGATCAAAGTGACAGTGCATACCATTCCTATAGGAGAATGTGAAGAGCTAACCTAAACTGGTAGCGTACCGTTCTGGGGCCCAGGAATATCATAATTCCAATTAGAACAAGACGTACAAGCAGGGACCGCTTTGCTATCGAGAAACACCATGCTAACTACAATGCTAGTTCTTCTAGCTACAAAAAACACTTCAATTACTAAATTATAAGACAAAATTAATCAAACACATATACTTACCTCAACCTAGAGAAAAAACAAGACAATTCACTCAACGAATTAAGACACTAAAAAGACGTAGTGGTGCATGTTTGACGGTGGGGGATAGCATTCAGCAGCTGGCTGTGTGAGCAGGAAGGACCGTGCCCAACCACGTCTTAGCCTTGCGGCTAACGTCGGAAAAATGTCCCCTAATATAGCCTGTGCCTCCTGCTCCGCAGTTGGCTGCGCTCATCTCTCGCTAGCAGGCATGCTAAACTACAAACATTTAATTCCTAAACATTAAGGAACACATCACCAAAAATGAATTGACAGACACATAATCAAGGAAAGAAATTTCATTTTATTGTAGTTCAGCCAGCGGACCCAGTACAAAGGAGAATTTGTTATTGGAAAAAACATTGGACACAACAAAAAGTTTAACAAACATTAAATATACAAATTAATCACACAAATACTTACCTGATATCCCTAATACAGTGGAATCATTAAAAAATCTACCTCAGAACACCCTGAGGAAAAGAGACCCGCTTGTGGGCGTGACCAGACACACACACGCACGCAGGCCATAAAAGGGAGCAGAGTGCTCTGGGCCTCAGATGTCCAATGATCCAGTCCAAGAAGGCCTGATGAAGGCACAGCTTAGTGCCGAAACGCGTAGCCAAACTCAAAATGGACGACAAAAAATTCAAATAAGACTCACAAATTAAGAAACACAAAATACTTACCTTGGGTTCCACCTGGAGCGGCCTGTGAGAGGGGGAAACGTCCAGCAGGAGACAGTAAACCGTTCCTATACGAGAGTGATGAAGCCAGTCAGATCATAAAGGCAGCTAGCCGATCAAAGTGACAGTGCATACCATTCCTATAGGAGAATGTGAAGAGCTAACCTAAACTGGTAGCGTACCGTTCTGGGGCCCAGGAATATCATAATTCCAATTAGAACAAGACGTACAAGCAGGGACCGCTTTGCTATCGAGAAACACCATGCTAACTACAATGCTAGTTCTTCTAGCTACAAAAAACACTTCAATTACTAAATTATAAGACAAAATTAATCAAACACATATACTTACCTCAACCTAGAGAAAAAACAAGACAATTCACTCAACGAATTAAGACACTAAAAAGACGTAGTGGTGCATGTTTGACGGTGGGGGATAGCATTCAGCAGCTGGCTGTGTGAGCAGGAAGGACCGTGCCCAACCACGTCTTAGCCTTGCGGCTAACGTCGGAAAAATGTCCCCTAATATAGCCTGTGCCTCCTGCTCCGCAGTTGGCTGCGCTCATCTCTCGCTAGCAGGCATGCTAAACTACAAACATTTAATTCCTAAACATTAAGGAACACATCACCAAAAATGAATTGACAGACACATAATCAAGGAAAGAAATTTCATTTTATTGTAGTTCAGCCAGCGGACCCAGTACAAAGGAGAATTTGTTATTGGAAAAAACATTGGACACAACAAAAAGTTTAACAAACATTAAATATACAAATTAATCACACAAATACTTACCTGATATCCCTAATACAGTGGAATCATTAAAAAATCTACCTCAGAACACCCTGAGGAAAAGAGACCCGCTTGTGGGCGTGACCAGACACACACACGCACGCAGGCCATAAAAGGGAGCAGAGTGCTCTGGGCCTCAGATGTCCAATGATCCAGTCCAAGAAGGCCTGATGAAGGCACAGCTTAGTGCCGAAACGCGTAGCCAAACTCAAAATGGACGACAAAAAATTCAAATAAGACTCACAAATTAAGAAACACAAAATACTTACCTTGGGTTCCACCTGGAGCGGCCTGTGAGAGGGGGAAACGTCCAGCAGGAGACAGTAAACCGTTCCTATACGAGAGTGATGAAGCCAGTCAGATCATAAAGGCAGCTAGCCGATCAAAGTGACAGTGCATACCATTCCTATAGGAGAATGTGAAGAGCTAACCTAAACTGGTAGCGTACCGTTCTGGGGCCCAGGAATATCATAATTCCAATTAGAACAAGACGTACAAGCAGGGACCGCTTTGCTATCGAGAAACACCATGCTAACTACAATGCTAGTTCTTCTAGCTACAAAAAACACTTCAATTACTAAATTATAAGACAAAATTAATCAAACACATATACTTACCTCAACCTAGAGAAAAAACAAGACAATTCACTCAACGAATTAAGACACTAAAAAGACGTAGTGGTGCATGTTTGACGGTGGGGGATAGCATTCAGCAGCTGGCTGTGTGAGCAGGAAGGACCGTGCCCAACCACGTCTTAGCCTTGCGGCTAACGTCGGAAAAATGTCCCCTAATATAGCCTGTGCCTCCTGCTCCGCAGTTGGCTGCGCTCATCTCTCGCTAGCAGGCATGCTAAACTACAAACATTTAATTCCTAAACATTAAGGAACACATCACCAAAAATGAATTGACAGACACATAATCAAGGAAAGAAATTTCATTTTATTGTAGTTCAGCCAGCGGACCCAGTACAAAGGAGAATTTGTTATTGGAAAAAACATTGGACACAACAAAAAGTTTAACAAACATTAAATATACAAATTAATCACACAAATACTTACCTGATATCCCTAATACAGTGGAATCATTAAAAAATCTACCTCAGAACACCCTGAGGAAAAGAGACCCGCTTGTGGGCGTGACCAGACACACACACGCACGCAGGCCATAAAAGGGAGCAGAGTGCTCTGGGCCTCAGATGTCCAATGATCCAGTCCAAGAAGGCCTGATGAAGGCACAGCTTAGTGCCGAAACGCGTAGCCAAACTCAAAATGGACGACAAAAAATTCAAATAAGACTCACAAATTAAGAAACACAAAATACTTACCTTGGGTTCCACCTGGAGCGGCCTGTGAGAGGGGGAAACGTCCAGCAGGAGACAGTAAACCGTTCCTATACGAGAGTGATGAAGCCAGTCAGATCATAAAGGCAGCTAGCCGATCAAAGTGACAGTGCATACCATTCCTATAGGAGAATGTGAAGAGCTAACCTAAACTGGTAGCGTACCGTTCTGGGGCCCAGGAATATCATAATTCCAATTAGAACAAGACGTACAAGCAGGGACCGCTTTGCTATCGAGAAACACCATGCTAACTACAATGCTAGTTCTTCTAGCTACAAAAAACACTTCAATTACTAAATTATAAGACAAAATTAATCAAACACATATACTTACCTCAACCTAGAGAAAAAACAAGACAATTCACTCAACGAATTAAGACACTAAAAAGACGTAGTGGTGCATGTTTGACGGTGGGGGATAGCATTCAGCAGCTGGCTGTGTGAGCAGGAAGGACCGTGCCCAACCACGTCTTAGCCTTGCGGCTAACGTCGGAAAAATGTCCCCTAATATAGCCTGTGCCTCCTGCTCCGCAGTTGGCTGCGCTCATCTCTCGCTAGCAGGCATGCTAAACTACAAACATTTAATTCCTAAACATTAAGGAACACATCACCAAAAATGAATTGACAGACACATAATCAAGGAAAGAAATTTCATTTTATTGTAGTTCAGCCAGCGGACCCAGTACAAAGGAGAATTTGTTATTGGAAAAAACATTGGACACAACAAAAAGTTTAACAAACATTAAATATACAAATTAATCACACAAATACTTACCTGATATCCCTAATACAGTGGAATCATTAAAAAATCTACCTCAGAACACCCTGAGGAAAAGAGACCCGCTTGTGGGCGTGACCAGACACACACACGCACGCAGGCCATAAAAGGGAGCAGAGTGCTCTGGGCCTCAGATGTCCAATGATCCAGTCCAAGAAGGCCTGATGAAGGCACAGCTTAGTGCCGAAACGCGTAGCCAAACTCAAAATGGACGACAAAAAATTCAAATAAGACTCACAAATTAAGAAACACAAAATACTTACCTTGGGTTCCACCTGGAGCGGCCTGTGAGAGGGGGAAACGTCCAGCAGGAGACAGTAAACCGTTCCTATACGAGAGTGATGAAGCCAGTCAGATCATAAAGGCAGCTAGCCGATCAAAGTGACAGTGCATACCATTCCTATAGGAGAATGTGAAGAGCTAACCTAAACTGGTAGCGTACCGTTCTGGGGCCCAGGAATATCATAATTCCAATTAGAACAAGACGTACAAGCAGGGACCGCTTTGCTATCGAGAAACACCATGCTAACTACAATGCTAGTTCTTCTAGCTACAAAAAACACTTCAATTACTAAATTATAAGACAAAATTAATCAAACACATATACTTACCTCAACCTAGAGAAAAAACAAGACAATTCACTCAACGAATTAAGACACTAAAAAGACGTAGTGGTGCATGTTTGACGGTGGGGGATAGCATTCAGCAGCTGGCTGTGTGAGCAGGAAGGACCGTGCCCAACCACGTCTTAGCCTTGCGGCTAACGTCGGAAAAATGTCCCCTAATATAGCCTGTGCCTCCTGCTCCGCAGTTGGCTGCGCTCATCTCTCGCTAGCAGGCATGCTAAACTACAAACATTTAATTCCTAAACATTAAGGAACACATCACCAAAAATGAATTGACAGACACATAATCAAGGAAAGAAATTTCATTTTATTGTAGTTCAGCCAGCGGACCCAGTACAAAGGAGAATTTGTTATTGGAAAAAACATTGGACACAACAAAAAGTTTAACAAACATTAAATATACAAATTAATCACACAAATACTTACCTGATATCCCTAATACAGTGGAATCATTAAAAAATCTACCTCAGAACACCCTGAGGAAAAGAGACCCGCTTGTGGGCGTGACCAGACACACACACGCACGCAGGCCATAAAAGGGAGCAGAGTGCTCTGGGCCTCAGATGTCCAATGATCCAGTCCAAGAAGGCCTGATGAAGGCACAGCTTAGTGCCGAAACGCGTAGCCAAACTCAAAATGGACGACAAAAAATTCAAATAAGACTCACAAATTAAGAAACACAAAATACTTACCTTGGGTTCCACCTGGAGCGGCCTGTGAGAGGGGGAAACGTCCAGCAGGAGACAGTAAACCGTTCCTATACGAGAGTGATGAAGCCAGTCAGATCATAAAGGCAGCTAGCCGATCAAAGTGACAGTGCATACCATTCCTATAGGAGAATGTGAAGAGCTAACCTAAACTGGTAGCGTACCGTTCTGGGGCCCAGGAATATCATAATTCCAATTAGAACAAGACGTACAAGCAGGGACCGCTTTGCTATCGAGAAACACCATGCTAACTACAATGCTAGTTCTTCTAGCTACAAAAAACACTTCAATTACTAAATTATAAGACAAAATTAATCAAACACATATACTTACCTCAACCTAGAGAAAAAACAAGACAATTCACTCAACGAATTAAGACACTAAAAAGACGTAGTGGTGCATGTTTGACGGTGGGGGATAGCATTCAGCAGCTGGCTGTGTGAGCAGGAAGGACCGTGCCCAACCACGTCTTAGCCTTGCGGCTAACGTCGGAAAAATGTCCCCTAATATAGCCTGTGCCTCCTGCTCCGCAGTTGGCTGCGCTCATCTCTCGCTAGCAGGCATGCTAAACTACAAACATTTAATTCCTAAACATTAAGGAACACATCACCAAAAATGAATTGACAGACACATAATCAAGGAAAGAAATTTCATTTTATTGTAGTTCAGCCAGCGGACCCAGTACAAAGGAGAATTTGTTATTGGAAAAAACATTGGACACAACAAAAAGTTTAACAAACATTAAATATACAAATTAATCACACAAATACTTACCTGATATCCCTAATACAGTGGAATCATTAAAAAATCTACCTCAGAACACCCTGAGGAAAAGAGACCCGCTTGTGGGCGTGACCAGACACACACACGCACGCAGGCCATAAAAGGGAGCAGAGTGCTCTGGGCCTCAGATGTCCAATGATCCAGTCCAAGAAGGCCTGATGAAGGCACAGCTTAGTGCCGAAACGCGTAGCCAAACTCAAAATGGACGACAAAAAATTCAAATAAGACTCACAAATTAAGAAACACAAAATACTTACCTTGGGTTCCACCTGGAGCGGCCTGTGAGAGGGGGAAACGTCCAGCAGGAGACAGTAAACCGTTCCTATACGAGAGTGATGAAGCCAGTCAGATCATAAAGGCAGCTAGCCGATCAAAGTGACAGTGCATACCATTCCTATAGGAGAATGTGAAGAGCTAACCTAAACTGGTAGCGTACCGTTCTGGGGCCCAGGAATATCATAATTCCAATTAGAACAAGACGTACAAGCAGGGACCGCTTTGCTATCGAGAAACACCATGCTAACTACAATGCTAGTTCTTCTAGCTACAAAAAACACTTCAATTACTAAATTATAAGACAAAATTAATCAAACACATATACTTACCTCAACCTAGAGAAAAAACAAGACAATTCACTCAACGAATTAAGACACTAAAAAGACGTAGTGGTGCATGTTTGACGGTGGGGGATAGCATTCAGCAGCTGGCTGTGTGAGCAGGAAGGACCGTGCCCAACCACGTCTTAGCCTTGCGGCTAACGTCGGAAAAATGTCCCCTAATATAGCCTGTGCCTCCTGCTCCGCAGTTGGCTGCGCTCATCTCTCGCTAGCAGGCATGCTAAACTACAAACATTTAATTCCTAAACATTAAGGAACACATCACCAAAAATGAATTGACAGACACATAATCAAGGAAAGAAATTTCATTTTATTGTAGTTCAGCCAGCGGACCCAGTACAAAGGAGAATTTGTTATTGGAAAAAACATTGGACACAACAAAAAGTTTAACAAACATTAAATATACAAATTAATCACACAAATACTTACCTGATATCCCTAATACAGTGGAATCATTAAAAAATCTACCTCAGAACACCCTGAGGAAAAGAGACCCGCTTGTGGGCGTGACCAGACACACACACGCACAGCAGGCCATAAAAGGGAGCAGAGTGCTCTGGGCCTCAGATGTCCAATGATCCAGTCCAAGAAGGCCTGATGAAGGCACAGCTTAGTGCCGAAACGCGTAGCCAAACTCAAAATGGACGACAAAAAATTCAAATAAGACTCACAAATTAAGAAACACAAAATACTTACCTTGGGTTCCACCTGGAGCGGCCTGTGAGAGGGGGAAACGTCCAGCAGGAGACAGTAAACCGTTCCTATACGAGAGTGATGAAGCCAGTCAGATCATAAAGGCAGCTAGCCGATCAAAGTGACAGTGCATACCATTCCTATAGGAGAATGTGAAGAGCTAACCTAAACTGGTAGCGTACCGTTCTGGGGCCCAGGAATATCATAATTCCAATTAGAACAAGACGTACAAGCAGGGACCGCTTTGCTATCGAGAAACACCATGCTAACTACAATGCTAGTTCTTCTAGCTACAAAAAACACTTCAATTACTAAATTATAAGACAAAATTAATCAAACACATATACTTACCTCAACCTAGAGAAAAAACAAGACAATTCACTCAACGAATTAAGACACTAAAAAGACGTAGTGGTGCATGTTTGACGGTGGGGGATAGCATTCAGCAGCTGGCTGTGTGAGCAGGAAGGACCGTGCCCAACCACGTCTTAGCCTTGCGGCTAACGTCGGAAAAATGTCCCCTAATATAGCCTGTGCCTCCTGCTCCGCAGTTGGCTGCGCTCATCTCTCGCTAGCAGGCATGCTAAACTACAAACATTTAATTCCTAAACATTAAGGAACACATCACCAAAAATGAATTGACAGACACATAATCAAGGAAAGAAATTTCATTTTATTGTAGTTCAGCCAGCGGACCCAGTACAAAGGAGAATTTGTTATTGGAAAAAACATTGGACACAACAAAAAGTTTAACAAACATTAAATATACAAATTAATCACACAAATACTTACCTGATATCCCTAATACAGTGGAATCATTAAAAAATCTACCTCAGAACACCCTGAGGAAAAGAGACCCGCTTGTGGGCGTGACCAGACACACACACGCACGCAGGCCATAAAAGGGAGCAGAGTGCTCTGGGCCTCAGATGTCCAATGATCCAGTCCAAGAAGGCCTGATGAAGGCACAGCTTAGTGCCGAAACGCGTAGCCAAACTCAAAATGGACGACAAAAAATTCAAATAAGACTCACAAATTAAGAAACACAAAATACTTACCTTGGGTTCCACCTGGAGCGGCCTGTGAGAGGGGGAAACGTCCAGCAGGAGACAGTAAACCGTTCCTATACGAGAGTGATGAAGCCAGTCAGATCATAAAGGCAGCTAGCCGATCAAAGTGACAGTGCATACCATTCCTATAGGAGAATGTGAAGAGCTAACCTAAACTGGTAGCGTACCGTTCTGGGGCCCAGGAATATCATAATTCCAATTAGAACAAGACGTACAAGCAGGGACCGCTTTGCTATCGAGAAACACCATGCTAACTACAATGCTAGTTCTTCTAGCTACAAAAAACACTTCAATTACTAAATTATAAGACAAAATTAATCAAACACATATACTTACCTCAACCTAGAGAAAAAACAAGACAATTCACTCAACGAATTAAGACACTAAAAAGACGTAGTGGTGCATGTTTGACGGTGGGGGATAGCATTCAGCAGCTGGCTGTGTGAGCAGGAAGGACCGTGCCCAACCACGTCTTAGCCTTGCGGCTAACGTCGGAAAAATGTCCCCTAATATAGCCTGTGCCTCCTGCTCCGCAGTTGGCTGCGCTCATCTCTCGCTAGCAGGCATGCTAAACTACAAACATTTAATTCCTAAACATTAAGGAACACATCACCAAAAATGAATTGACAGACACATAATCAAGGAAAGAAATTTCATTTTATTGTAGTTCAGCCAGCGGACCCAGTACAAAGGAGAATTTGTTATTGGAAAAAACATTGGACACAACAAAAAGTTTAACAAACATTAAATATACAAATTAATCACACAAATACTTACCTGATATCCCTAATACAGTGGAATCATTAAAAAATCTACCTCAGAACACCCTGAGGAAAAGAGACCCGCTTGTGGGCGTGACCAGACACACACACGCACGCAGGCCATAAAAGGGAGCAGAGTGCTCTGGGCCTCAGATGTCCAATGATCCAGTCCAAGAAGGCCTGATGAAGGCACAGCTTAGTGCCGAAACGCGTAGCCAAACTCAAAATGGACGACAAAAAATTCAAATAAGACTCACAAATTAAGAAACACAAAATACTTACCTTGGGTTCCACCTGGAGCGGCCTGTGAGAGGGGGAAACGTCCAGCAGGAGACAGTAAACCGTTCCTATACGAGAGTGATGAAGCCAGTCAGATCATAAAGGCAGCTAGCCGATCAAAGTGACAGTGCATACCATTCCTATAGGAGAATGTGAAGAGCTAACCTAAACTGGTAGCGTACCGTTCTGGGGCCCAGGAATATCATAATTCCAATTAGAACAAGACGTACAAGCAGGGACCGCTTTGCTATCGAGAAACACCATGCTAACTACAATGCTAGTTCTTCTAGCTACAAAAAACACTTCAATTACTAAATTATAAGACAAAATTAATCAAACACATATACTTACCTCAACCTAGAGAAAAAACAAGACAATTCACTCAACGAATTAAGACACTAAAAAGACGTAGTGGTGCATGTTTGACGGTGGGGGATAGCATTCAGCAGCTGGCTGTGTGAGCAGGAAGGACCGTGCCCAACCACGTCTTAGCCTTGCGGCTAACGTCGGAAAAATGTCCCCTAATATAGCCTGTGCCTCCTGCTCCGCAGTTGGCTGCGCTCATCTCTCGCTAGCAGGCATGCTAAACTACAAACATTTAATTCCTAAACATTAAGGAACACATCACCAAAAATGAATTGACAGACACATAATCAAGGAAAGAAATTTCATTTTATTGTAGTTCAGCCAGCGGACCCAGTACAAAGGAGAATTTGTTATTGGAAAAAACATTGGACACAACAAAAAGTTTAACAAACATTAAATATACAAATTAATCACACAAATACTTACCTGATATCCCTAATACAGTGGAATCATTAAAAAATCTACCTCAGAACACCCTGAGGAAAAGAGACCCGCTTGTGGGCGTGACCAGACACACACACGCACGCAGGCCATAAAAGGGAGCAGAGTGCTCTGGGCCTCAGATGTCCAATGATCCAGTCCAAGAAGGCCTGATGAAGGCACAGCTTAGTGCCGAAACGCGTAGCCAAACTCAAAATGGACGACAAAAAATTCAAATAAGACTCACAAATTAAGAAACACAAAATACTTACCTTGGGTTCCACCTGGAGCGGCCTGTGAGAGGGGGAAACGTCCAGCAGGAGACAGTAAACCGTTCCTATACGAGAGTGATGAAGCCAGTCAGATCATAAAGGCAGCTAGCCGATCAAAGTGACAGTGCATACCATTCCTATAGGAGAATGTGAAGAGCTAACCTAAACTGGTAGCGTACCGTTCTGGGGCCCAGGAATATCATAATTCCAATTAGAACAAGACGTACAAGCAGGGACCGCTTTGCTATCGAGAAACACCATGCTAACTACAATGCTAGTTCTTCTAGCTACAAAAAACACTTCAATTACTAAATTATAAGACAAAATTAATCAAACACATATACTTACCTCAACCTAGAGAAAAAACAAGACAATTCACTCAACGAATTAAGACACTAAAAAGACGTAGTGGTGCATGTTTGACGGTGGGGGATAGCATTCAGCAGCTGGCTGTGTGAGCAGGAAGGACCGTGCCCAACCACGTCTTAGCCTTGCGGCTAACGTCGGAAAAATGTCCCCTAATATAGCCTGTGCCTCCTGCTCCGCAGTTGGCTGCGCTCATCTCTCGCTAGCAGGCATGCTAAACTACAAACATTTAATTCCTAAACATTAAGGAACACATCACCAAAAATGAATTGACAGACACATAATCAAGGAAAGAAATTTCATTTTATTGTAGTTCAGCCAGCGGACCCAGTACAAAGGAGAATTTGTTATTGGAAAAAACATTGGACACAACAAAAAGTTTAACAAACATTAAATATACAAATTAATCACACAAATACTTACCTGATATCCCTAATACAGTGGAATCATTAAAAAATCTACCTCAGAACACCCTGAGGAAAAGAGACCCGCTTGTGGGCGTGACCAGACACACACACGCACGCAGGCCATAAAAGGGAGCAGAGTGCTCTGGGCCTCAGATGTCCAATGATCCAGTCCAAGAAGGCCTGATGAAGGCACAGCTTAGTGCCGAAACGCGTAGCCAAACTCAAAATGGACGACAAAAAATTCAAATAAGACTCACAAATTAAGAAACACAAAATACTTACCTTGGGTTCCACCTGGAGCGGCCTGTGAGAGGGGGAAACGTCCAGCAGGAGACAGTAAACCGTTCCTATACGAGAGTGATGAAGCCAGTCAGATCATAAAGGCAGCTAGCCGATCAAAGTGACAGTGCATACCATTCCTATAGGAGAATGTGAAGAGCTAACCTAAACTGGTAGCGTACCGTTCTGGGGCCCAGGAATATCATAATTCCAATTAGAACAAGACGTACAAGCAGGGACCGCTTTGCTATCGAGAAACACCATGCTAACTACAATGCTAGTTCTTCTAGCTACAAAAAACACTTCAATTACTAAATTATAAGACAAAATTAATCAAACACATATACTTACCTCAACCTAGAGAAAAAACAAGACAATTCACTCAACGAATTAAGACACTAAAAAGACGTAGTGGTGCATGTTTGACGGTGGGGGATAGCATTCAGCAGCTGGCTGTGTGAGCAGGAAGGACCGTGCCCAACCACGTCTTAGCCTTGCGGCTAACGTCGGAAAAATGTCCCCTAATATAGCCTGTGCCTCCTGCTCCGCAGTTGGCTGCGCTCATCTCTCGCTAGCAGGCATGCTAAACTACAAACATTTAATTCCTAAACATTAAGGAACACATCACCAAAAATGAATTGACAGACACATAATCAAGGAAAGAAATTTCATTTTATTGTAGTTCAGCCAGCGGACCCAGTACAAAGGAGAATTTGTTATTGGAAAAAACATTGGACACAACAAAAAGTTTAACAAACATTAAATATACAAATTAATCACACAAATACTTACCTGATATCCCTAATACAGTGGAATCATTAAAAAATCTACCTCAGAACACCCTGAGGAAAAGAGACCCGCTTGTGGGCGTGACCAGACACACACACGCACGCAGGCCATAAAAGGGAGCAGAGTGCTCTGGGCCTCAGATGTCCAATGATCCAGTCCAAGAAGGCCTGATGAAGGCACAGCTTAGTGCCGAAACGCGTAGCCAAACTCAAAATGGACGACAAAAAATTCAAATAAGACTCACAAATTAAGAAACACAAAATACTTACCTTGGGTTCCACCTGGAGCGGCCTGTGAGAGGGGGAAACGTCCAGCAGGAGACAGTAAACCGTTCCTATACGAGAGTGATGAAGCCAGTCAGATCATAAAGGCAGCTAGCCGATCAAAGTGACAGTGCATACCATTCCTATAGGAGAATGTGAAGAGCTAACCTAAACTGGTAGCGTACCGTTCTGGGGCCCAGGAATATCATAATTCCAATTAGAACAAGACGTACAAGCAGGGACCGCTTTGCTATCGAGAAACACCATGCTAACTACAATGCTAGTTCTTCTAGCTACAAAAAACACTTCAATTACTAAATTATAAGACAAAATTAATCAAACACATATACTTACCTCAACCTAGAGAAAAAACAAGACAATTCACTCAACGAATTAAGACACTAAAAAGACGTAGTGGTGCATGTTTGACGGTGGGGGATAGCATTCAGCAGCTGGCTGTGTGAGCAGGAAGGACCGTGCCCAACCACGTCTTAGCCTTGCGGCTAACGTCGGAAAAATGTCCCCTAATATAGCCTGTGCCTCCTGCTCCGCAGTTGGCTGCGCTCATCTCTCGCTAGCAGGCATGCTAAACTACAAACATTTAATTCCTAAACATTAAGGAACACATCACCAAAAATGAATTGACAGACACATAATCAAGGAAAGAAATTTCATTTTATTGTAGTTCAGCCAGCGGACCCAGTACAAAGGAGAATTTGTTATTGGAAAAAACATTGGACACAACAAAAAGTTTAACAAACATTAAATATACAAATTAATCACACAAATACTTACCTGATATCCCTAATACAGTGGAATCATTAAAAAATCTACCTCAGAACACCCTGAGGAAAAGAGACCCGCTTGTGGGCGTGACCAGACACACACACGCACGCAGGCCATAAAAGGGAGCAGAGTGCTCTGGGCCTCAGATGTCCAATGATCCAGTCCAAGAAGGCCTGATGAAGGCACAGCTTAGTGCCGAAACGCGTAGCCAAACTCAAAATGGACGACAAAAAATTCAAATAAGACTCACAAATTAAGAAACACAAAATACTTACCTTGGGTTCCACCTGGAGCGGCCTGTGAGAGGGGGAAACGTCCAGCAGGAGACAGTAAACCGTTCCTATACGAGAGTGATGAAGCCAGTCAGATCATAAAGGCAGCTAGCCGATCAAAGTGACAGTGCATACCATTCCTATAGGAGAATGTGAAGAGCTAACCTAAACTGGTAGCGTACCGTTCTGGGGCCCAGGAATATCATAATTCCAATTAGAACAAGACGTACAAGCAGGGACCGCTTTGCTATCGAGAAACACCATGCTAACTACAATGCTAGTTCTTCTAGCTACAAAAAACACTTCAATTACTAAATTATAAGACAAAATTAATCAAACACATATACTTACCTCAACCTAGAGAAAAAACAAGACAATTCACTCAACGAATTAAGACACTAAAAAGACGTAGTGGTGCATGTTTGACGGTGGGGGATAGCATTCAGCAGCTGGCTGTGTGAGCAGGAAGGACCGTGCCCAACCACGTCTTAGCCTTGCGGCTAACGTCGGAAAAATGTCCCCTAATATAGCCTGTGCCTCCTGCTCCGCAGTTGGCTGCGCTCATCTCTCGCTAGCAGGCATGCTAAACTACAAACATTTAATTCCTAAACATTAAGGAACACATCACCAAAAATGAATTGACAGACACATAATCAAGGAAAGAAATTTCATTTTATTGTAGTTCAGCCAGCGGACCCAGTACAAAGGAGAATTTGTTATTGGAAAAAACATTGGACACAACAAAAAGTTTAACAAACATTAAATATACAAATTAATCACACAAATACTTACCTGATATCCCTAATACAGTGGAATCATTAAAAAATCTACCTCAGAACACCCTGAGGAAAAGAGACCCGCTTGTGGGCGTGACCAGACACACACACGCACGCAGGCCATAAAAGGGAGCAGAGTGCTCTGGGCCTCAGATGTCCAATGATCCAGTCCAAGAAGGCCTGATGAAGGCACAGCTTAGTGCCGAAACGCGTAGCCAAACTCAAAATGGACGACAAAAAATTCAAATAAGACTCACAAATTAAGAAACACAAAATACTTACCTTGGGTTCCACCTGGAGCGGCCTGTGAGAGGGGGAAACGTCCAGCAGGAGACAGTAAACCGTTCCTATACGAGAGTGATGAAGCCAGTCAGATCATAAAGGCAGCTAGCCGATCAAAGTGACAGTGCATACCATTCCTATAGGAGAATGTGAAGAGCTAACCTAAACTGGTAGCGTACCGTTCTGGGGCCCAGGAATATCATAATTCCAATTAGAACAAGACGTACAAGCAGGGACCGCTTTGCTATCGAGAAACACCATGCTAACTACAATGCTAGTTCTTCTAGCTACAAAAAACACTTCAATTACTAAATTATAAGACAAAATTAATCAAACACATATACTTACCTCAACCTAGAGAAAAAACAAGACAATTCACTCAACGAATTAAGACACTAAAAAGACGTAGTGGTGCATGTTTGACGGTGGGGGATAGCATTCAGCAGCTGGCTGTGTGAGCAGGAAGGACCGTGCCCAACCACGTCTTAGCCTTGCGGCTAACGTCGGAAAAATGTCCCCTAATATAGCCTGTGCCTCCTGCTCCGCAGTTGGCTGCGCTCATCTCTCGCTAGCAGGCATGCTAAACTACAAACATTTAATTCCTAAACATTAAGGAACACATCACCAAAAATGAATTGACAGACACATAATCAAGGAAAGAAATTTCATTTTATTGTAGTTCAGCCAGCGGACCCAGTACAAAGGAGAATTTGTTATTGGAAAAAACATTGGACACAACAAAAAGTTTAACAAACATTAAATATACAAATTAATCACACAAATACTTACCTGATATCCCTAATACAGTGGAATCATTAAAAAATCTACCTCAGAACACCCTGAGGAAAAGAGACCCGCTTGTGGGCGTGACCAGACACACACACGCACGCAGGCCATAAAAGGGAGCAGAGTGCTCTGGGCCTCAGATGTCCAATGATCCAGTCCAAGAAGGCCTGATGAAGGCACAGCTTAGTGCCGAAACGCGTAGCCAAACTCAAAATGGACGACAAAAAATTCAAATAAGACTCACAAATTAAGAAACACAAAATACTTACCTTGGGTTCCACCTGGAGCGGCCTGTGAGAGGGGGAAACGTCCAGCAGGAGACAGTAAACCGTTCCTATACGAGAGTGATGAAGCCAGTCAGATCATAAAGGCAGCTAGCCGATCAAAGTGACAGTGCATACCATTCCTATAGGAGAATGTGAAGAGCTAACCTAAACTGGTAGCGTACCGTTCTGGGGCCCAGGAATATCATAATTCCAATTAGAACAAGACGTACAAGCAGGGACCGCTTTGCTATCGAGAAACACCATGCTAACTACAATGCTAGTTCTTCTAGCTACAAAAAACACTTCAATTACTAAATTATAAGACAAAATTAATCAAACACATATACTTACCTCAACCTAGAGAAAAAACAAGACAATTCACTCAACGAATTAAGACACTAAAAAGACGTAGTGGTGCATGTTTGACGGTGGGGGATAGCATTCAGCAGCTGGCTGTGTGAGCAGGAAGGACCGTGCCCAACCACGTCTTAGCCTTGCGGCTAACGTCGGAAAAATGTCCCCTAATATAGCCTGTGCCTCCTGCTCCGCAGTTGGCTGCGCTCATCTCTCGCTAGCAGGCATGCTAAACTACAAACATTTAATTCCTAAACATTAAGGAACACATCACCAAAAATGAATTGACAGACACATAATCAAGGAAAGAAATTTCATTTTATTGTAGTTCAGCCAGCGGACCCAGTACAAAGGAGAATTTGTTATTGGAAAAAACATTGGACACAACAAAAAGTTTAACAAACATTAAATATACAAATTAATCACACAAATACTTACCTGATATCCCTAATACAGTGGAATCATTAAAAAATCTACCTCAGAACACCCTGAGGAAAAGAGACCCGCTTGTGGGCGTGACCAGACACACACACGCACGCAGGCCATAAAAGGGAGCAGAGTGCTCTGGGCCTCAGATGTCCAATGATCCAGTCCAAGAAGGCCTGATGAAGGCACAGCTTAGTGCCGAAACGCGTAGCCAAACTCAAAATGGACGACAAAAAATTCAAATAAGACTCACAAATTAAGAAACACAAAATACTTACCTTGGGTTCCACCTGGAGCGGCCTGTGAGAGGGGGAAACGTCCAGCAGGAGACAGTAAACCGTTCCTATACGAGAGTGATGAAGCCAGTCAGATCATAAAGGCAGCTAGCCGATCAAAGTGACAGTGCATACCATTCCTATAGGAGAATGTGAAGAGCTAACCTAAACTGGTAGCGTACCGTTCTGGGGCCCAGGAATATCATAATTCCAATTAGAACAAGACGTACAAGCAGGGACCGCTTTGCTATCGAGAAACACCATGCTAACTACAATGCTAGTTCTTCTAGCTACAAAAAACACTTCAATTACTAAATTATAAGACAAAATTAATCAAACACATATACTTACCTCAACCTAGAGAAAAAACAAGACAATTCACTCAACGAATTAAGACACTAAAAAGACGTAGTGGTGCATGTTTGACGGTGGGGGATAGCATTCAGCAGCTGGCTGTGTGAGCAGGAAGGACCGTGCCCAACCACGTCTTAGCCTTGCGGCTAACGTCGGAAAAATGTCCCCTAATATAGCCTGTGCCTCCTGCTCCGCAGTTGGCTGCGCTCATCTCTCGCTAGCAGGCATGCTAAACTACAAACATTTAATTCCTAAACATTAAGGAACACATCACCAAAAATGAATTGACAGACACATAATCAAGGAAAGAAATTTCATTTTATTGTAGTTCAGCCAGCGGACCCAGTACAAAGGAGAATTTGTTATTGGAAAAAACATTGGACACAACAAAAAGTTTAACAAACATTAAATATACAAATTAATCACACAAATACTTACCTGATATCCCTAATACAGTGGAATCATTAAAAAATCTACCTCAGAACACCCTGAGGAAAAGAGACCCGCTTGTGGGCGTGACCAGACACACACACGCACGCAGGCCATAAAAGGGAGCAGAGTGCTCTGGGCCTCAGATGTCCAATGATCCAGTCCAAGAAGGCCTGATGAAGGCACAGCTTAGTGCCGAAACGCGTAGCCAAACTCAAAATGGACGACAAAAAATTCAAATAAGACTCACAAATTAAGAAACACAAAATACTTACCTTGGGTTCCACCTGGAGCGGCCTGTGAGAGGGGGAAACGTCCAGCAGGAGACAGTAAACCGTTCCTATACGAGAGTGATGAAGCCAGTCAGATCATAAAGGCAGCTAGCCGATCAAAGTGACAGTGCATACCATTCCTATAGGAGAATGTGAAGAGCTAACCTAAACTGGTAGCGTACCGTTCTGGGGCCCAGGAATATCATAATTCCAATTAGAACAAGACGTACAAGCAGGGACCGCTTTGCTATCGAGAAACACCATGCTAACTACAATGCTAGTTCTTCTAGCTACAAAAAACACTTCAATTACTAAATTATAAGACAAAATTAATCAAACACATATACTTACCTCAACCTAGAGAAAAAACAAGACAATTCACTCAACGAATTAAGACACTAAAAAGACGTAGTGGTGCATGTTTGACGGTGGGGGATAGCATTCAGCAGCTGGCTGTGTGAGCAGGAAGGACCGTGCCCAACCACGTCTTAGCCTTGCGGCTAACGTCGGAAAAATGTCCCCTAATATAGCCTGTGCCTCCTGCTCCGCAGTTGGCTGCGCTCATCTCTCGCTAGCAGGCATGCTAAACTACAAACATTTAATTCCTAAACATTAAGGAACACATCACCAAAAATGAATTGACAGACACATAATCAAGGAAAGAAATTTCATTTTATTGTAGTTCAGCCAGCGGACCCAGTACAAAGGAGAATTTGTTATTGGAAAAAACATTGGACACAACAAAAAGTTTAACAAACATTAAATATACAAATTAATCACACAAATACTTACCTGATATCCCTAATACAGTGGAATCATTAAAAAATCTACCTCAGAACACCCTGAGGAAAAGAGACCCGCTTGTGGGCGTGACCAGACACACACACGCACGCAGGCCATAAAAGGGAGCAGAGTGCTCTGGGCCTCAGATGTCCAATGATCCAGTCCAAGAAGGCCTGATGAAGGCACAGCTTAGTGCCGAAACGCGTAGCCAAACTCAAAATGGACGACAAAAAATTCAAATAAGACTCACAAATTAAGAAACACAAAATACTTACCTTGGGTTCCACCTGGAGCGGCCTGTGAGAGGGGGAAACGTCCAGCAGGAGACAGTAAACCGTTCCTATACGAGAGTGATGAAGCCAGTCAGATCATAAAGGCAGCTAGCCGATCAAAGTGACAGTGCATACCATTCCTATAGGAGAATGTGAAGAGCTAACCTAAACTGGTAGCGTACCGTTCTGGGGCCCAGGAATATCATAATTCCAATTAGAACAAGACGTACAAGCAGGGACCGCTTTGCTATCGAGAAACACCATGCTAACTACAATGCTAGTTCTTCTAGCTACAAAAAACACTTCAATTACTAAATTATAAGACAAAATTAATCAAACACATATACTTACCTCAACCTAGAGAAAAAACAAGACAATTCACTCAACGAATTAAGACACTAAAAAGACGTAGTGGTGCATGTTTGACGGTGGGGGATAGCATTCAGCAGCTGGCTGTGTGAGCAGGAAGGACCGTGCCCAACCACGTCTTA
>NW_026910866.1:17500-18769 GCF_963854185.1 Sardina pilchardus | reverse complement strand
CACATACTTACCATACAGACAGTTGCATTCACACACACATAGCTATGTATATGACCGCAACACATGTGCAAATTCACTGTCCTCTCTTTTTTTTATCCGAAAGTGTTCAGTGTGTGTGTGTGTGTGTGTGTGTGTGTGTGTGTGTGTGTGTGTGTGTGTGTCTGTTTGAGTAGCTGTGAGGAGAGCGCATTCATTCAGATGAGCTGATATCCAATTCCACTGACCCTTCATGGACAGAGAGAGAGAGAGAGAGAGAGAGAGAGAGAGAAAGAGGGATAGGGAGAGAGAGAGAGAGAGAGAGAGAGAGAGAGAGAGAGAGAGAGAGAGAGAGAGAGACAGAGAGAGAGAGAGAGAGAGAGAGAGGGCATTATCTTTTTTCTTCTTCCCAGGTCTCTTGGGTAGGTGGTGTTAACAAAGTTTATCGATGCATGAATTGTGGAGGGGAGATTGATGGTGTGTCTGTGTCTGTGTGTGTGTATGTGTGTGTGTGCGTATGCTCACTATGTTCATTTTTATACCTATGCTGTGTGTGTGTTTCTTTGTGTATATGTGTGAATTTCGTGTGTGTGTTTAAATTTGATTACATTTATGTTGTGTGTGTGTGTGTGTGTGTGTGTGTGTGTGTGTGTGTGTGTGTGTGTGTGTGTGGGTGTGTGTGTGTGTTTCTTATATTTGTTGAACCTACTGCTCTCGTGGCTCTGGTGCTGGCAGGAGTTCAGAATGACAAGGCGCTCAATCCGCTCGAAAAATCGCCCCTTTTAAAGGCAAGCTTTTCAAATGGAAATCTGTTTGTCTGATGTCCTCCCTGGCTGGGGCCTTCTCTCTCTCTCTCTGTGTGTGTGTGTGTGTGTGTGCGCACGGCTCTTAATAGGAGATCATTCAGTGTGAGATGGATGGGTTAAATTTGATGGCAATCATTCTGCTTCTTCTGTTGGGCCACTGATAAGAAGACAGGGTCCACCCCATTCACCTCCCCTCCCCCTCCCCCCGCCGCCCCCACAACGCACACACACACACACACACACACACACACACACACACACACACACACACACACACACACACTGAAAACACCTAACACACCCCCTAGTCTCGCAGCTCTCCACTGCTTTTCTTCTCCTCTCCTCCTCTTTCTCCGTCATTTCATCATTTCATCAATTGAGTCCTGCAGGATATATGTCCACTGATAGTACTCTGCACTCTTTTCCTTTTTAAATGCAGATGGATGGAAGACCTGCCTCTTCACCTCCCTCCCCTCCCCCCTGTGCC
>NW_026910866.1:10000-12500 GCF_963854185.1 Sardina pilchardus | reverse complement strand
CGCACGTGCACACACACTGCTGCTGTCCTTTGATGTTCTTGGAGGAGTTATTGATCTTTTGTGAAGATGTGTTGTTGACGTTAGATGGTGAGGCAGATATATTCGTATTTGATGTGTTTGACATCTACCCTGAAGCCTTTATCCGTTTTACTCTATTTACTTTTTTTTGTACAATTTTATTTGTATTTATTTATTTATTTTTATTTTTATATTCAGTTTCTCAAACGGACCCTCCACCCTGAGGCATGACGTCCATTTTGCTGCCTCCTCCTTCACCAGGGAGAGCTCTGTGCTCTCCACTGCTGACATATTTAATGTATTAAATATATAGATGAGTCTTTGGCCATGTCCAAATGTAGCCGGTATTTTAAAAACATTTATTTATTCATTGTTTATTTTCAGTAGGTTTGCTGGAATTGATAATGTTTATTGTTTAAATTGCTATTCTCCCTACTTAGTCTGACCAGCTTTTGATTTGTTCTCAGTTACATTTATTATAGTATTGTTTTTTTTTTTATTTATTTGTATGTCGCTTTGAACAAAAGTGTCTTCCAAGTAATAGCAAATAGCATAAGCGTAACCGTATATACTCCATATATATAAATAAATATATATATATATATATATATATATATATATATATATATATATATATATATATAATAATGATTTATTAATTTATTTATCTGTTCATGATTTTTGTCCTTTTGTCCACACGAAAACTCGTTTTTGCTCCCCAAATGAATATTTTTTTAAAGCTCTGGCTAAAGTGGGGATTTTTGAAAAAAAAAACCTCTGTTTCAGTGTCTGCGTGTTGACAGGGGAAAACTGAGTTTTGAGTTGTGACATTCTTCAAAATGTTGTCAGGTCTCCGATTGGCCAGAATTGGCATCTGTTTGATTGACGTGTTTTTGACAGCCTTCAATGGTTGTTTTTGCGTATCCGTGTGGATGGAATTATTTTGCAATATGAAGGAGGAAAAACCCCCATTTTAAAATGAATAAATACAAATAAAAAAATAAAACACGGCTATGTGTGACTGTCACCTCTTTCCTCCTCTGCCCTGATCTCTCCATTTCCCTCTGGTGTCTTCTCTTCTTCTCCTCCTTCTGTCCTACATTTCCTCTCCTTCTACCTCTCTCTCCCCCGCTCTCTCTCTCTCTCTCTCTTTCTCTCTCTCCCTCTCTCTCTCTCTCTCTCTCTCTCTCTCAACTCTCCAGGTTGTTTACACTATCTATTTATATTCAAAATAAAACTGTCCAAAGTGGAGAGACTTGATGAAAATTGCCCAGTGAGTATTGTGCAATATACTGCCTATAGTAGACCTATATATGTATTTCTTTTCCTTCTGCTGGGATATTTAGGTGGTCTGTGAGTTTGTTTTGGTTAATTGGTTAAGTGGGCCTTGGTCTGTGAAAAAGAGCAACTGTGATCTGAAGGCCTTACAGTATGTGCTCGTATGGCCATATGCTGCTAATCCTAGCCAACCATTGCCCCCTGCTGAAACCAGATCTCCCTTGTGTTCCGCCCCCGCCCTCTCTCTTCCTTCCCTGCTCCTTCTCTCCCTCCCTTCTTTCTTTCTCTTCCTTTTTCTCTCTCTACCATATCTCTTTCTCGTCCTCTCTTGCTCGCTCTCTCTCTCTCCCCCATGTTCATTTCATCTCTCCATTCTCTTGTCCTCCTCTCTTCATCTCCATGTTATCTCTCCATTCTCTTGTCCTCCTCTCTTCATCTCTATGTCATCTCTCCATTCTCTTGCCCTCCTCTCTTCATCTCCATGTGATCTCTCCATTCTCCAGTCGTCTCTTCATCTCCATGTGATTCGGTCAATATGCTCATGGTTGATGTGTGTCAACAGACCTCTATGGGAATCTCCTCACATCCAATTATATCAGAGCTGGGAAAGAACCGTTAGATAGCAGGGAAATCGTGTTTGCCTTTGGTGATACAGCGGGATGTGAGTCGTGTGTGTGTGTGTGTGTGTGTGTGTGTGTGTGTGTGTGGGGGGGGGGGGGGGGGGGGGGTATGAGGCAGAGAGAGACTTACAGTTTTATGCAGCATTTTGTGAGATTTTCAGTTAGTGGTTCATATAACTGTATATGAACTGTTCATATAACTGTATGGGTGAATCTCTCTTTGTGTGTGTGTGTGTGTGTGTGTGTGTGTGTGTGTGTGTGTGTGTGTGTGTGTGTGTGTGTGTGTGTGTGTGTGTGTGTGTGTGTGTGTGTGTGTGTGTGTGTGTGTGTGTGTGTGTGTGTGTGTGTGTGTGTGTGAATGAATTGGTCAGATGCCAGGGTGTGTATTGAGCAGTTTGACTAATAAGGGAACATAATTGTAGTTTCTCTAAATGGATAATGTCAGGAAGAGGGAGGACACTGCAAGAGAGGAACATTCTTTGACGGTTAGTACACACACACACACACACACACACACACACACACACACACACACTCACACACACATACACCCTTGCGCCCACCTCACTTGAGCCAGGAAGTGT
>NW_026910865.1:0-39000 GCF_963854185.1 Sardina pilchardus | reverse complement strand
GACGGAGCCACTCCAATCGTGGTGGGTTTTGTGGATACTTCTGTCACTGCGCTTGTTATGGATGTTGTTGCAGGGTTGCTTGTAGATGGGCCTGTTCCAAATGTAGTGATTTGAGTTGCTTCCTTTGTAGTGGAGCGTGTTGTCTCCTCCGTAGTTGATGGTGTAACTGCGTTTGTCTTGGCCAAAATGGCAGCATTTGTTGTAGAGGAAGTTAAGGCATTTGCAGTATGCTCTGCTGTGGTTTTTGTTGACAAGAAATCAGTTGATGATTTCATTGTAGAGATTATAGTTGTTGGACCAATTGCATCAGGGCTGGTTTTTATAATCGGTGAAGCTTTCATAGTTGATGTTTGTGGTTCATATATAGTGGTCATAGTTGTAAAATATGTTGTTGATTTGGTAGTATCTGATATATTGGTTTAAATGTGGTTGAAACAAATGGCAAAGACAACTATTAGGAAATATACTTTTCTCAGTATTTTACATTGTAAATTAAACTCACACCAATATTGTTAAAAACAAAATGTGACAGTAGCAACACATATACCGCTAGGTAGATGATAATGTGCCAGGTTGGGGCATCGTCTTGTTGACATGATATGTCATAAGCGCTGTCTCATTTCTAACTCTACCTTTTTGAGCTCTTATAGTCTCCTGCACTTGATCACAAAACAGGTGATTCTGTATCTACCTTATTCCTGAGGGGGCTATTGTAGCATCAATAAGGGTTGGAATCTCAGGTGAATCAACTGATGCTGCTGTTAGCAGCATTAATCTATGCAAATATCTTAACCCTCATTCTGAGCATCTCTCAAGAAATATCACAATCCTCCAACAATTGCAAGTCTCACCGCTTATTGACCCTTCCCACTCACGTGACCTTCGTACAAGCGGCATCCATTTTGTAGTGGACTGCATTTTCAATGCAATGAACGAGAAAACATACGTGAAAAATGAAAATGAAAAAGGAGTAAAATAAAATGCGGAAAACACCTTCACTGTCCAGCGATGTAGGGCATTTACAGGGTCAGCAGAGGGATCGTCCCTGGAGCCGGTGGTCGCTATCTTACTACAGCTAAGGTTTGTTTATAGGGGTGTAAAAAATAACCGATACATATCGATATTCGTTTTTAACCTGTAAAAGACGACTACATCGATGCATCAAGCCTCGTTTCGAATTTTTCATGACATGAATCGGTTATTGTTTCGATTTAAAAGAAACTTAATCATTTTACAGTTTTTGTCTTTTTTTTTAAGATTATTTTTTGGGCTTTTTTATGCCTTTATTTGGACAGGACAGTAGAGAGAATGACAGGAAGTGAGTGGGAGAGAGTCGGGGTGGGATCTGGAAAGGACCACGGGGCGGGAATCGAACCCGGGTCGCCAGCGTACGGTGCAGGTGCCCCAGCCAGTTGCGCCACTGCCGGGGCCATCGTTTTACAGTTTTGTGCATTCTTTCTTTGTGAGGAGATGTGTGAGGGAGGGAGAGAGACAGCACGTGTGTGTTGCAGTCAGCAATGTCCCTCGTCCAGTCTGTTGGCTGCTAGGTGATTTACATGGTCTGTAGGTTAGAGTATGTTGTGTTGCTATGCATGGCGCAAAATAACAAATAAATACACATTCGTCACTTGGTTTCCTCAGAAACTTTCCTTACGCCTCACCACTGGTATTGACACAGCATTGGCAGCTAACAACCATGTTAGATTCCACCTATGCATAGGCTACGAGAAATCATACGGACGAGAGCTTAATTTAATCCACTTGTGTTCGCTCTCGAAAGCTTTTCCCACTGACATGCGATTGGTCTTGAACGCAAACACGCACGCAAGAAATCTCTATCACATGTTAAAAATATAAAGACAAACTTGCGCTCACGAAGCAGACGATTAAAGCCTCTATGCTCGCATAAAACAGCAACAGAATGGGCTCTATTATCAGGATCAACTGGGCATTGTCGCAAATCACTCGCGCTAGTTTCTTTGGGGGCGGTCCTAGCGCAAAAGGCTATAATTACAGCTTGAAAAGTGAACATTGCGCTCAGCGCAAAGTGAAAAGGGGTTGTCTTAATTTAGTTAATTAGTCGTGGGTGTCTTTTGGGCGTAGCATGCTATAAACCAATTAGATTTCACACTCTCATTCCCTTTAAAAGCCTGGCGCATTGTTCAATGGTCTGTTGGTATTATCATGGCGGAGTTACCTGGGCGTCTACTCCAGAAGAGACCGACTTGCTCGTGCGTGAGGCATGGGCGGCGCGTAATGGAGGCAACTTTTATGCTGGGAAATTGTGAAAATAATGTACATGATGTGTGAATATTATTTTCTAACACGGATAGTTCCGGTCCTTGATGATGATTGGCTGAATCGCGTTCGATGCTGTTATAAAATCCAACACAAACATACACCTTGACCGCATTTCGTTAATGCACTACCACAACTTGCACAAAAGTTAAAGTGGCTGCGTGTCGATGTTGCATGGCAACCATTCCTATGGAAGAAATATTTATTGGCGGAAGAATGATTATCTATGAATACATCGACGTATAGTTACCGTTTTAGAAAACCAATAAGTCACTCTAGTCCATAGTTTAGGCTACACTGATTTTAGAACAGCTAAGGGGGGTTTTAGGCACTTGCTTACGGTCTCTCGGGGCTTATGACTTAAATAGATTATTTCAGAATGAACGCAGCAGCCGCAGCAGTAGTCAGAAGCTAGTTCTCACTATTGATCATTATCATTATTACATTTCCCTTGTGTGTGTGTGTGTGTGTGTGTGTGTGTGTATTCACACCAAATTGGCATGCCATGCCGTACCCACCCAATATGCACAGCATCCCATTAGCTGCCTGCCATCAGGCTATTTACAATCTTCTATTTTAAGAAAAAGTCAGTCAACACGTTATCAAAATTAACTTAATGCGCTATAGAGCTATATCCACGCGCACACATTTCGTCTGAACAGGAGAGATTACGCACGCAGGCGCGCAACTAGGCTACGTGTTGTTTTCTTTTACTCCGCTATCAGCACACAATGTGAAGCTAATTCACTAACTCAATAGCCTACTCATCATGGATATCGCAAGTTCTTTAAACACACAAAACAGAAAGGATGGAGGATGAAGGCAGCTAGAGAAGTTATTCCAGATGAGCAATAACAAGGTAGACAGTTGCCAGAACACTACAGCTGTTTAATGCCAGACGTTAAAGGTATGCTAGAACAAAACTAACTGAAGGTAACTTAGCCATAGGGCTGTGTAATGTTGTCTAAATGAGCAGGTCACTGTTAGACGTTATTGTTGTATTATTGCATGTGGATGTTGTTATGCTATGTATGCTACTTTTTGCTGACTAATACAAGAACCTAAAACCGAGAAACGGACAAATATTATTTAATTATATTCGGGCTGCGCGCGCTCCTGCTGATGAAAGAAGTGCGCACTGTGCACTCTTCCATATCCCCAAGCCTCATGCGCTCATATAATAGCCTTTCAGCTATGCGCGAGTGATTTCCGACTAGGTTTTTCCTGGTCAGTGGCGCACTTACTTTCTTCATCCATATATTAGCGACTGGCGAGCTTTGCGCCGGACCACACCTCTTCTCTTCACTGACACGCCCGTTAGGGCGCAATATCATCTCCCATTTAGAGAACGTACATTTGCGCTGGACAAATGAAGGATGCGCTCGCAGAGAATAGTAATTAAAGGTTGCGCCAGTGGCGAAAGCTCATTGCCCGGTTGGCATGATAGGGCCCAATATGAGCTAGTCTACAAGGCCATCAGCAAGTCCATGCAGCACCAGAATGGGCCTGATGTTCAGTTTTGCAAATTACATGTCAAAGATATGTGTTAACTTTATTGCCTGTGACAGATTTTACGACATATATAAAAAAAATACCGTTTCCCAACTGTAGGGGGACCCCGAGAGCAAAACTTACATGGTGTTGCTTTAACTTTATTGTTACTTTGAGGCTACCAAATGACGCTGTTCTATACCTTTCGATTATTTTTTTGGTACTGTGCCCCTTGTTCCTCGTTGCAGCCGTGGTAGACTACTGGTAGTCCATGTCCAAAATGGCACTTACGTTTGCTCTGACGTCACGTGGGATGGGTCAATAATTTCATGTGACTATCAGTCCCTGTTCAAACATGCTACTTTCAGGTTACATTCAGGCCTGCCCTAAAACTGATTGAAGAGGTGGACACCAGGGGAAACAGTAAATTTTACATGCTACAGAGACTATATGATTAGTGTGGAGTCTTGGCTGTCGCCCTTGCCAACCCGAACAGCTATATAGCCAGTGTATTGGGTGATCTAGCCCAGCATAACATAATACATCCAATAATACATTTCATCCAATTAGAGCCACAAGCATCAACATCCTCAGACCCAGCACCACCACCACCAACAACAACAACAACAACAACATTGAACGAGAAGCACTTACCAGTTGTTGAAAATACAGTGTGAAGTAAAAGTGCTGCAAAAGACATAGATATGATATCATCACAACATGAAGATACACATCAAGGTTTTGCTGATTATCAATATGCAGTCAGCGGTCATATGCAATTTGAAGCCCATACATGTTTTATCAGACTCAGTGAACATCTCCCAGTTCACTAGCTTACAGCTGACTCAGTGAACATCCCCTAAATACAGTGTAAATAAACGGTGGGTCTCCGTAGGCAGACCAGGCTCTTATAACTGGACTCAGTGAACATCTCACAGTTCACTAGCTTACAGCTGACTCAGTGAACATCCCCTGAATACAGTGTAAATAAACGGTGGGTCTCCGTAGGCAGTGTAAATAAACGGTGGGTTTCCGTAGGCAATAACTGGAAACAAAGTGAGGGCTGCCTGCACCCCAAACAAAAATGAAACGCTGGAACTGAGTTTGGAAATTGATTACTAGGTGCGCAGATGTTGTATGAATTGAAAGTGAGTTGTATGAATTAAAATGTTAATATTGTTTACTGTATTTAATAAAAAGCTTTTAAATGACATCTTGTTTGGGCTGCTCTTATTATCAGTAGTGTATATCAAAATTAAGCGATACAAGTACTGTGAAAATGCTGTAGACTAGTGTTATTTTAACAGTACTAGTACTGTGTACATTTTGTAGAGTACTGTAACTTTACGGTACTACTACTGTGTAAATATTGCAGTGTACTGTGATACATTAAACAGTATTATACTGTAGTTGAAAATTACCATAAAAAAACAGTAGATTACAGGTAACCACAGCTGCCAGTAGCATACCGTGATTTTACAGGGACATTTTTTACAGTGTAGCTATAAATTAAACATACACAGATACAATGCCATTCACAATCACTGACTGAACCTTTAACACAGCCTGATGATAAATGTGTTAAACACTTCTTTAAGAATAACTAACTTTGGTTTTGTTTGATTTTGTGCTCATGTTAATAGCAATTAACCATCAGAATGTTTAATTTAGTTGAACTGAAAATCTCCTCATTTCGATCAGTACCCACCCCTACAGATGAAAGAATGGATAGCCTACATATGAATATGAAATAAGTAAGTAAGTAAGTAAGTAAATAAATAAATATAAACATCATCATGCACCAATAACAAGGTGGATATGGAGTACAGATGGGTATTAAGTCAACCTCGCTAAAGGCTAAACCTGGCTTATTTCGATAAGTCTTGCCATTTTTCGATTAGCCTTGCCAACAGCCAACATCATCTAGTTTTGCCTTAGTTTTACGACATACATCCTCTTTTGGTCTACTTTTCTACCTTGTGCACAAGCAGACATGAAGCTGATCTAAGCTTCCTTTGAATAAATGAGGGCAAGAGGCAGCTAGCTGGAGTTAATGGAACAGCTTCAGCCCCAAGTGAAAGTCTACACTAGTTGAAGCCAGGTGAGGTTGATGGAATACCCCTCTGGTCATTATTCCAGGGCTGTGAATATGACCCTGGATGTCCAAGTGGAGGTCACTGTTCATTCAAAACAATATCTTACCTAAAGTTGCAACGATTTGCAGTACCCCTGCAAGAAAAAAAAAACTGAATTATGATCACTTCATCAACCTCATTGATGATTACATTAAGGCTGTTATGTGGGTTACTCTATGAAATGGGTACCTTTTGCCACTGACATTGATATTAAATGTTTTTATATTTGTTTTTCTATATTCATTTATTATTTGATATTTTATATCAAATCGTTCAATTTAGCCGCAGCAGTAAAGACATGATCCCTTTCCTAAAATCATGCTTGTTTAGGCTTTAGAAACACACTTTGGCTCTAGTGTGACCATAATGCATCTCATCAAATGTTGTGCATGCAAATGGCATCCATTTCATATAATGACACATGACAATCTCAAACAGACTAGCTGTAGTGGCACTATTGTGGCAACAGTTACATGTGATTGGAAATCCCAGAAACACAGTGGAAGTAGCCATAAGAATTTGCAAGAGTAGTGTTTCAGACATTTTACAATATCCCTAATGGCAAGTCTCCGTTATCACAACTAATATTATATCATGACAATGCATGCACTCAGCGACGCTGCAAAAAATCTTGGACCCCATGAAAGATACTCACCTCCTTCTCCATCAAATGGGATTTGGGTTGAGGGCTGGGGTCTTATTCCCATGGCTGAATCTGTAGTGTGCATGTTGAGGGCATCTCATTAGTTATGAAAACAGTTCTTAGAACCAGCATCATGTAGGCTAGTATAGTATCTTGCATATTCATGGGTTTCAGCAGGTCCCTTTGCACAGGTGTATTAATCAAGCACCATGCAGTCTGCATTGATACTCAAGGTGCTTCATTTTATACACCTGTGGAAAGGGACCAGATGAAACCCATGAATAGCCTAGTACAGTAGCTTATTGCGCAAGTTAAATTAGTTCTGCAGACCGTCTACATTAAATCCATCTGATCTCCCGTGGCAATAAACGTGGTGTGTTTAAATAAAATGAAACTGAAAATGAAATGAAAATGAAACTTCTTAATGAAAATTGTTGTCTTGATATTACAAGGTTAAAATGAAATCTGCTGGTCTCCATCATTAGCAGCTAGCCAAAGTATCTAGTCTAGTGTGTTGTATCATGGCATCAAGTGTCAACGAATAATACCTTTCTTTTGGATCACACACATGCAGCAATGCCAAAGAGTCAGGCTCACTGCAGTCAGCATGCATACTCAACCAAAGTGACGCCACTCCGTCACAAACACAATTAAAATAGTATACTGATGATGTGAAGCCTCTGCCTCTGAATGAATTAATTAATGAATGGTCTTAAAAATTCAATGCCTTTTATCTTGAAACTTTTGGGTAAAAATTGAAGTAAACCTGAGCACAAACATTAAAACAATTAATATTATTTATAATGAATGAATAAAATAACCTACACATGGCGTCAAGAGATGGTCCCGAAAATTAAATTGAAATATTGCTTTCTTCATCCGAAAGCAGTCACCTGCAAAACAGAAATTATAGTGACATTATAATGATTCTGGTGACATCAGGCACCGACCTAACCCCTCACTTCTACCCGAGCGCCGCTGTTGAGTGGGCAGCTCAGTTAGTGTGTGCTCACTGCGCCGCTGTGTGTTGAGTAGGCAGCTCAGTTAGTGTGTGTTCACTGCGCCGCTGTGTGTTGAGTAGGCAGCTCAGTTAGTGTGTGCTCACTGCGCCGCTGTGTGTTGAGTAGGCAGCTCAGTTAGTGTGTGCTCACTGCGCCGCTGTGTGTTGAGTAGGCAGCTCAGTTAGTGTGTGCTCACTGCGCCGCTGTTGAGTGAGTAGGCAGCTCAGTTAGTGTGTGCTCACTGCGCCGCTGTGTGTTGAGTAGGCAGCTCAGTTAGTGTGTGCTCACTGCGCCACTGTTGAGTGAGTAGGCAGCTCAGTTAGTGTGTGCTCACTGCGCCAGGTTAGTGTGTGTTCACTGCGCCACTGTTGAGTATGCAGCTCAGTTAGTGTGTGCTCACTGTGCCACTGTTGAGTATGCAGCTCAGTTAGTGTGTGCTCACTGCGCCACTGCTGCTGTTGAGTGGGCAGCTCAGTTAGTGTGTGCTCACTGCGCCGATGTGTGTTGAGTAGGCAGCTCAGTTAGTGTGTGCTCACTGCGCCGATGTGTGTTGAGTAGGCAGCTCAGTTAGTGTGTGCTCACTGCGCCGATGTGTGTTGAGTTGGCAGCTCAGTTAGTGTGTGCTCACTGCGCCGCTGTGTGTTGAGTGGGCAGCTCAGTTAGTGTGTGCTCACTGCGCCGCTGTTGAGTGAGTATGCAGCTCAGTTAGTGTGTGCTCACTGCACCGCTGTTGAGTGGCAGCTCAGTTAGTGTGTGCTCACTGCGCCGCTGTTGAGTGAGTAGGCAGCTCAGTTAGTGTGTGCTCACTGCGCCGCTGTGTGTTGAGTATGCAGCTCAGTTAGTGTGTGCTCACTGCGACGCTGTTGAGTATGCAGCTCAGTTAGTGTTTGCTCACTGCGACGCTGTTGAGTATGCAGCTCAGTTAGTGTGTGCTCACTGCGCCGCTGTGTGTTGAGTTGGCAGCTCAGTTAGTGTGTGCTCACTGCGCCACTGTTGAGTGAGTAGGCAGCTCAGTTAGTGTGTGCTCACTGCGCCGCTGTTGAGTGAGTATGCAGCTCAGTTAGTGTGTGCTCACTGCGCCGCTGTGTGTTGAGTGGGCAGCTCACTGCTCCAGGTTAGTGTGTGCGCACTGCTTCACCTCGCGGTGTGTTCACTGTGTGCTGTGTGTGTGTTCACTAATTCACGGATTGGAATAAATGCGGCGACCGAATTTCCCTCATGGGATCAAAAGAGTACATAGACTTACACATGCACAAAATAATGCCCACTTCGAACGTGCATTATTTTCCTATAAAACGCACGGCGTGTCGTTGGTTATCCCGTACTTAATGCCATTTCGCCACCTACTGGCAAGAGACGACAACCCCATTGTGTGTGCACTCTGTAACCTTGTTTGGTTTAAAATGGGTGCAACCTGGAAAAGGTGAATTGTTCACATAAGGCTTTAGGCAATCCAATTACAATGTCACATGAAACGTTACATACGCGATAATCCAATTATTAAAAACAGGCCCTGCAAGATATTTTGAAATTTTTGACACCCAATCTCTGCAACAGAGAATGAAATTCCTCAAACTGGTTTCAGAGATGTGGGAAAACATTTACACTTTAGAACCATACGTAACATGCAGCTGAGCTCAAACTTGAACATGATTGGTCTGTAAGGAGTGACACAGGGTCATCTGATTCGCAGTTATGGTAGGCCAAGACAATGTGAATACACACAGTGGAAATTCTTTCTCGTTGTTGAGTAGCTTGATGGTAGGCCATGCACAGTGCGTACGGCTGTGGGCTACACTTGCAGGCGCACGTGAGCTGCATGACAGATCTACCGTATCTACCTGTACCTGTCTGCATGACAGCTCTATAGCCTATAGTGAGGTTATTGCAACCGGCGTCTTTGTTATGATTACGGGAAAACAGACAATTCAGCCTAGGTTTCGCGAACTGTTTGACATGCAGGTTTTTCTTCTGTGTGTGTTTTTCCTGTTTTTTTTTTTTTTTTACATAGTGTTGGTGTGTGTGTGTGTTTATGCGGTAGGGGAGGGTGTGTGTTTGTGTATGTGGATTGGAAGGTAGATTGTGTGTGTCTGTGTGCGTGTCTGTCTGTCTGTATATGTGTGTGTGTGTGTGTGTGTGTGTGTGTGTGTGTGTGTGTGTGTGTGTGTGTGTGTGTGTGTGTGTGTGTGTGTGTGTACATCTCTGAAGGCATCAGGAGGGACATTAACTTAACATACATGCTGCACAGTTATACCAGCTAGCTACCATTACACACAACACCAACATCAACACATCCGAGCTGGGTTTGAAGATTGAATGTAATAATAATAATGAAAATGAAAAAAATGTGACATTGGTGTACCCTTCGCAGCTATAAGAGCTTCAACTCTTCTGGGAAGGCTTTCCACAAGGTTTAGGAGTGTGTTTATGGGCATTTTTGACCATTCTTTCAGAAGCATATTTGTGAAGTCACACACTGATGTTGGACGAGGAGACTGGCTCTCAGTGTCTGCTCTAATTCATCCCAAAGGTGTTCTATTGGGTTGATGTCTGGACTGAGGCCAGTCAAGTTCATCCACACCAAAAACTGTCATCCCTGGGTGGCTCTCAAACTCTCTCCTCGATCCCACTGATCTATGACTAACACTGGACAGACTACCCCATTGTTGCCGCCCCATCATTCTTATCTAGATCAGTGAGGACGAGGATGGAGGAAAGAAGGAAGGGTGGATAAAAGACACCCCATGTCCGTATGGACCTTGCTTGGTGCACTGGTACGTAGTCATGTTGGAACAGGAAGTGGCCATCCCCAAACTCTTCCCACAAAGTTGGGAGCATGGAATTGTCCAAATATCTTGGTTAATGCTGAAGCAGTCAGAGTTCCTTTCACTGGAACTAAGAGGCCAAGCCCAGCTCGGGGATGGCCCCTTCCTGTTCCAATATGACTGTGCACCAGTGCACAAAGCAAGGTCCATAAAGACGTGGAGTTTGGTGTGGATAAACTTGACTGGCCTGCACAGAGTCCTGACCTCAACCCAACAAAACACCTTTAAGATGAATTAGAGTGCAGACTGAGAGCCAGTCTCAATCAGTGTGTGACCTCACAAATGCACCTCTGGAAGAATAGGCAAAAATTCCCATAGCTGAGCTGAAGCTGTTACAGCTACAAAGAGTGGGCCAACGTCATATAAAAACCCTATGGATTAAGAATAGGATGTGACTGAAGTTCATATGGGGGTCAAGGAAGGTGAACCATACTGTATTTATACTGTATAGGGAGGGAGATTCGGGTAGGGCCCCTGTCTTTCTTAACTGAATATACAGTACTTGTTTGGGGATAGTTTGTATTGGGTGGTAGTCAGCGTCAGTGGCGGCTGAGCTATCGCCCTGGACATTAAGGTCTCCCCAGTAAGAAAGGAAATATTGTGTGCACACACAGACGGGCCTACATCAACGAATCTCCAAAGAGTGGCAACAGCTCTTGGTGTTTGAGAAGGATCACTATCACTGGTTTGCTAAATTAGACTCTATCTGTTAAGAAGATGATTTTTCCTTGATTCATGCCTTCTTTTAATTTTTTATTATAATCTTTTTTTAATTACTCTTTACCCATCCATGATTTTATCTACTGTTACTGTTTGGTTTTCTTTATGTAAAGCTCATTGAATGACCTCTGTGTATGAAATGCGCTACATAAATAAACTTGACTTGGGTCATGGTCATTGGGTCATGGGTACCGGCAGGCTGGCACGATCCATTCCCGCAACAGGGTAGCAGGACAACCCCAGAATCTAGTCGACCACCCCAAGTGCCACCCTACCAGAGATGTGGTAGTTGGGCTAGTCGGCATGAAACATCTTAAAGTGTATATTTTGCTCAGCCAAAACAAGTCTTTTACATTGATTTGATCTGGACAAATTATTCATGACGTTGTCCACCATGCATGTCTAGCTTACTGTACCCTCCCGAACACACACACCCCATTATTACCCCTACATCCCATTCCACACACACACATACAAACACACACGCACACACACACACACCAAATTCTACGTTCAAAACACTCTTTGTTCCTGAAATCTAATAGTCAATAAATTGCAGACAGTGAAAGGGGCTGGAAAACAAACTAGTCATTGCCATTGTGATTAAACTACAGTAGGTGAACGTGATGGCTTTGTTGTTTCAACCACATACATTGTTAAAATGCATAGTGCTTCAAGCACATTTGTTAAAATTGTTCAGTTAAATTTTGATTTCCCATAAATTATCTCAATTAGATTTTAATAGTAGCAAAGGAAGAAACATACTGTTGTTTAAGCACAAGGTTACAAGTGAGAAGATTTATATGTGAGATGAATTTTACTATACTGATATGTAAACAATATATATATATAAGAAAACACCTTTTGCTTACCTATAACATAGTCTGTCAAGTCAGTAATTATCCGAGAAAATTATCCAAGAGCTCTAAAACAGTTTTTTTCTAGTGTCACCGAAATGTCTTTGCGACTTGTGTGCACGCTCGGCTCAACACAGTATTCTGAAAACAGAATCTCTCCCAAAGACAACCTCACAAGCAGGTTCTCCTCAGAGTAGCTGAGCAGGTGGGGAAGTTAGAGAGGAACTTTCCTGTCTGTTCAGTGGTGCAGTGGGGTGGGGAGGACTGCTGTTTGCACGCTGCACGTACTGTAGGGTGGTGGGGGTGGGGGGTGTTGGTACATAAGGCCCAACCTCAGGGGGTGGGGGTTGGGGGTGCTGGTACATAAGGCCCAACCTCAGGGGGTGGGGGTGGGGGGTGTTGGTACATAAGGCCCAACCTCAGGAAAAAAAAAAAACTTTAAAGATCCAGATATTAAAAATCTGGGTCGCCACATACACACCTGTGTACTCGCACTCAGTCACTCACACACACACGCACACACACACACACACACACACACACACACACACACACACACATGGTATAAAATCCTCAGGAAAAGTTTTTTGTGTCTGAAGAAATATTTTGAGCTCGTAAAAATGGTTTGTGTACATGGAAAAAGATTTTGTAGTTGTAAATTTTTTTGTGCATGTAAAAATGATTTGTCTGCAAATCTGTGTCGTCACACACACACACACACACACACACACACACACACACACACACACACACACACACACACACACAAAGTTAACTAACACTGCAGTGGAATGAGTCCCTCGTCTGACTAAAGTGTCACCGGGACATGACACATGCTGCCTTAAGGCCTCAGGTGCATTATCTGCCCTTTTAGCCCTGACTCAATTGCTGGGGTTGACAAGCAGCCTCAGGCTCCTCTGCCCATCACACAGTACACCTTCCAAAAGGTCCCGTGCTTGACACACACACACACACACACACACACACACACACACACACACACACACACACACACACACACACACACACACACACACACACACACACACACACACACACACACACACACACACACACACACACACACACTGTATTGGCCTTCTGCACCAAGTCACAGGAGAGCATGAGTTTCCCCCAGATACAGTACCTGTTAACATAGCACCGTGGCTACTGACAAAGATAAAGATTAGGCATAGAAGGGATCCATGATTCATGAAATATTTATCATAAATTGCCCTCAGTCCTCGACTCCCATTTGCGCTTCTGTATTACATTGATGGGATCGGAAGAGGTGCTAGCTTTGAGGAAGAGTGGGAAAGCTGACTCTAGCTGCTTCCAGACATAGGTGTAAGTCTGCATGTTCCGCACACGTCAAGACGTTGCTCCGTATATCGGAACAACATATCCCGACATTTGGAATTCTGACCTTAGGCGGCTCTGCTATTATTCCCCTCCTAGTATTTCCAACGGACATTTTGTAAATAAGCTCATATCTGAACGAAGCAAAGAAAATGTGGAAATTCTGTTCATGTATATGTTCAACCACGTTCAACCTGTTCAACCACGCAGGCACTCTGTTCATGTGTGTGGGTGTTGTTCACACATAACGTCCACATGTAAGCATCATATCTGAAAACCTGACGGATCAGACAAAGATTTGCATATAGGTGCGGAGGAGATACGGACATGTAACATGAAAAAAATGTCAGATATCTCATTCTTACTCAAGGCTACAGCCTGTAGAGAGTCTTTCCAATCCTACAGCAAAGACAGCATGACGATGAATAAAGTCAAATACATGATTGAATTAAAACAAATAGCAATTTATTATTATTTGCATTTATGTGTTATTTTCTAAAACGTTTTCCACATATATTCGGTAAGATTTAACAAAATTAAGGCACAGAAACGAGAAATGTAATGATTCATTCATCATTGATAATCATTCTTCTACCAATAAATATACAGTATTTCCTCTATCTGAATGGTTGCCAAACTCTAACTTAAGTTGTGGTAGCCCATTACTTTAGAACGAAATATTAACTTGTGTGTTTGTGTTTTATTTTACAACAGCATGAAACGCGATTCAGACAATCATCATCAAGGACCGGAACTATCCGTTTTAGAAGTTGAAATTTAACTCCGCAGTGGAGGAGAATGCAGAGAGGTGTTCACGTCACCTCGTGGCGTGGGTGTGTCCCAGGTAAATGATGGTACAGTAAGTAGGTTAAAGTCAGAGTTTTGATGAAAGCTACTTACTGCTACTGAAGCTTTGAAGCTATGATTTATTGTTTGAAGTGGCACTCTACAGCAGAGATTCCAAAACCTAGGCTGCATCTAGGGGGTACGCGAGATAAGGGCTATGGTGGAGAGGTGTTAAAAATTGACTTTTTAAAGTATTTTGTAATTAATTCATGAACAAATAAATAATTTGGAATCAGGTCATAATGATATGGAAACATGAAATTAAAGGATATAACTTGTAAACACTATATACTGTAGGCTATGTTTTTTTTTTTTTTTTAAAGGGCGGCTTATTAAACATGATGCAAGGGATACGTCAAAAGAATGTGTTCATTTTTTGTGTGTCGGATGGTGGGCGTACGCGAGCCAAGGCAGGATGTAGAAGGTGATACGCGGGAAACAGCTGCTCTAGAGGGCACAGAAAACATTTCGTCATGTAAAGGCCATGCAGCCAATAGGACATTTTGTCATGTAAAGGCCAGCCAATAGGACATTTTGTCATGTAAAGGCCATGAAGCCAATAGGACATTTTGAGGGCACTTTGTATCATTTGTCCGCTATCAGATTCCGTAAACTCTTCAATAAAAATTTGAGGAAGTAGAGTTTGTATGCTGTGAATGAGGACAAAGACTACAACCACATCCCTGACCTTTCAGAGGGCTAAGCTGTGGATGTGTGGCCCAAGGCTAAGGTCTGCCAGCCAGGTTACCCTCCTGGAGTGCTGTCTGGAGCACCAGCTACGCCTACCCGGGGGGTCTTGGAGACCCAAATCAGCTGGGAGCAGGAGCGGACTGGTAATTCAGGCAATTCAGGATTTCTCCTGGTCAGCTGCTGTCTTATGGTGGCCAGTACACCTCTTGCCAGGGGTATGGCAAGGACTCAATGGCAAATGGTTGAAGCGGTTGATAGAATTCACTATTATTGTTGTGAGTGACAAATTTGACAGTAGTCTTAAAGCCTAAATAATGTATCTCAAAACAAGCTAGGCCTCATCTGCCAAGACTGAATTATACACATAATCACTCATAATCATTGATACGCTCGTAATCTTTCTATGCTCTTTCCACATAGTCACACACACAAGTATAGAGGATCATGTTGAAGCGATTGATAGAATTCACTACTATTGTTAGTGGGTGACATTTTTGACAGTAGTCTAAAAGCCTACAGAATGTATCTCAAAACAAGCTAGGCCTCATCTGCCAAGGCTGCTACTACACATAATCACTCATAAGTAACTGTTGTTCTCATTAAAATGTTTTAGCTATGTCCTTAATTTTTCAAAGACTTTCACAACTACAGTTCTATGCTCAAGAGTCTTAAAATACTCACCATGCTCTTTCACATAAAATGTCCAAACTTTACGCCATGCCATGTCAGCTCAAGAAGAGGTTCCTGCAAATCAGAGAAAATAATATTTTCAGATTACCTTTTAGGTTGCAATGCTATGGAATAATGGAACAGGGGAGGTTTTTTGGTTTGTTTTTTTCCAAATGCCTATTCAATTATTCTATTTTACTTTACTTTTTAAACATTTTAAACTATTGCTATGTTATGATTGTATGTACTATATCGCTGGTAAACAAGGTCTTACATAGGTATCTTGCCAGTGTTGAAAAAAATCCAATTGCTTAAAAATATACTAAGAAGGTGCATTTTTCATTCTTGGGAGCTATTCACACTGTTATGCGACCTGGGGGAAATTCCAGAAAGCAGGTTTTGTTAAGAATCTGAGATTATTTTCCTTGAGGCCTAATCAATTTGCATATTTTCATTGTCTGACAAATACGCCAAATCACGTTGCAAATGTTGAACTAGAAATGCAATTCCAAGGAATTACCAGTGCATGAAATGCAAAAATAGATAGATAATGTAGATATGGTTACTAAGGTGTAGCTAGGGTAAATATGGTGGTTGCATAGTTTACAGAGAGTTGATAGTGTGAAGGTAGACAGTTTAAAGCTGAAACATTTTGATTTGCTGATTTCTATTCATGTTAAAATGTTAACTATGGTAACAATGATAACCAGGTTGATTGGTTAACTTAGCTACTGATTTCATGCAGTAATGGTAAAAATGTTAACTATGCTAACTATGCTCACAGTGTTAACCAGGTTGATTAGCTAACTTAGCTAATGATTTCTAGCAGTTATGCTAAAAATGCTAACTATGCTAGCAATGCTAACTATGGTAACAATGCTAACTTAAACTAACAATGCTAACCAGGTTGATTAGCTAACTTAACTGATGATTTCTAGCAATAATGCTAAAAATGCTAACTATGCTAAAATTGCTAACAATGCTAACCAGGTTGATTAGCTAACTTAGTTAGATGTTTTTTGCAGTTATGCTAAAAATGCTAACTATGCTAACAATGTTAACTATGCTAACCATGCTAACTAGCTAACTTGCTAGTGAGGACTTTTATTTTGAAACATTTGTTGCTAGGGTATCCATGGTGGCCACTATCAGGAAGCAAGAAGTTACTGCAGCATAATCATGTTGGTTGCTATGGAAACGGTCATAAACGCTTAATTTTAATGGTTGGTATGTTGATTGCTAGGTACATGGAGGTTTCGTGTAGTTGACTGGAGGCATAGTTGATAACTGACAGTTGGAATGGTTGAATAGTTAAATAGTTGAGTAGTTACAATGGTTAAATGATTTAATAGTGTATTATTGCAGTGAGGACCTTTATTTTGAAACAGTTGTGGACAGAGGAAGTAGTGAAACAGAATCTGTAGTCTAAATGAGATTGTATGCTTAAAGCCTGAGACAGAAGGTGCCTCTCATATAGCGTTTACGCGTCCTCTCTCGCTCCTCGATCCTCACTGATCTACATAAAGAATGATGGAGCGGCAACAATGGGATAGTCTAGCCCTTCTTCTATCTTTCTTTATGTAGATCATTGAGGATCGAGGAGCGAGGGAGGACATATAAACGCTGCTTGAGAGGCACCCACAGTAAATACTTTGAAAGTTGTATGTAGATAGTCTAATTAATGTTGATAGACAGAATGTTTAATGGATGTTGATAGGCAGATTGTTTAATAGATATTGATTGACAGTTTAATGGGTGGATGAGTGAATGGTCTGAAGAAGATGAATGGATAGAAGGTTGGATGGAATGTGCCTTATATTCTTGTTAAGAGAGACACTGATACAGCTCTCTGAGAGTAGTTGATACAGGTGTAATCAATTTAACTGGCTAGTCTTAAGAGAGAGTGTGCTTAAAGCCTGAGACAGAGTAAATCATTTAAAAGTTGAATGTAGATAGTCTAATTAATGTTGATAGACAGAGAGTTTAATGGATGTTGATAGGCAGATTGTTTAATAGATGTTGATAGACAGTTTAATGGGTGGATGAGTGAATGGTCTGAAGAAGATGAATGGATAGAAAGTTGGATGGAATGTGCCTTATATTCTTGTAGACTGGAGAGACACAGCTCTCTTCTGAGAGTAGTGGATACAGATACAGGTGTAATCAATTTAACTGGCTAGTCTTAAGAGAGCCAGTGTATGTAGCCTGAGAGAGAGAGAGAGCTGCTGCACCTGGACTGGCCACCTGGCGTAACATTCTAATTGCTGCCGTGATGTCATAATGAGCAATGTTAAGTCTATGGGGAAATGTTTAATAGCTTTTAATTTACAGTTTAAAAAGTATAAAAGTTCCAAAGTTGAAAAATATATTGCACAGGTCTCCTTAGTAAGACCTACGTAGCAAAGTTTGAATCAAGTTTCTACGTTAAACGGTTCAAGCTGAATTGCGAGCGTTAGAAGAAAAAGAATTATAACTAGAAATGCAATTCCAAGGAATTACCAGTGCATGAAAATGCAAAAATAGATAGATAATGTAGATATGGTTACTAAGGTGTAGCTAGGGTAAACATGGTGGTTGCATAGTTTACAGAGAGTTGATAGTGTGAAGGTAGACAGTTTAAAGATGAAACGTTCCAGTTCTAACTTAACTAATGATTTCTATTCATGTTAAAATGTTGATTAGCTAACTTAGCTAATGATTTCTAGCAGTTACGCTAAAAATGCTTATTATGCTAGCAATGCTAACTTTACTAACAATGCTAACCAGGTTGATTAGCTAACTTAACCGATGATTTCTAGCAGTAATGCTAAAAATGTTAACTATGCTAACAATGCTAAATTTGCCAACAATGCTAACCAGGTTGATTAGCTAACTTAGTTGATGATTTTTTGCAGTTATGCTAAAAATGCTAACTATGCTTACAATGCTAACAATGCTAACCATGCTAACTAGCTAACTTGCTAGTGAGGACTTTTAGTTTGAAACATTTGTTGCTAGGGTATCCATGGTGGCCACTATCAGGAAACAAGAAGTTACTGCAGTATAATCATGTTGGTTGCTATGGAAACGGCCATAAACACTTAATTTGAATGGTTGCTATGTTGGTTGCTAGGTACATCGAGGTTTCATGTAGTTGACTGGAGGCATAGTGGATGATAACTGACAGTTGGAATGGTTGAACAGTTCAATAGTTGAGTAGTTTCAATGGTTAAATGATTTAATAGTGTATTATTGCAGTGAGGACCTTTATTTTGAAACAGTTGTGGACAGAGGAAGTAGTGAAACAGGATCTGTAGTCTTAATGAGATTGTATGCTTAAAGCCTGAGACAGAAGGTGCCTCTCATAGCGTTTACGCGTCCTCTCTCGCTCCTCACTGATCTACATAAAGAATGATGGAGCGGCAATAATGGGATAGTCTAGCCCTTCTTCTATCCTTCTTCATGTAGATCATTGAGGATCGAGGAGCGAGGGAGGACATAGAAACGCTGCTTGAGAGGGACCCACAGTAAATACTTTAAAAGTTGTATGTAGATAGTCTAATTAATGTTGATAGATAGAATGTTTAATGGATGTTGATAGGCAGATTGTTTAATAGATATCAGTGTTTCCCACAGAATTGAATTCTATTTGTGGTGGTAGTGTGTGTGTGACGTGCGCAACATACTTATGATGCTAACTGGATTTAATCACGATTTAGCCAGTTCTTCTTCTATACAAACAACAATCCTTGCTGGATTTTTTTTTAATGTATTCTTCAAACATGCATGCAGGTTTGTTGAGGGACAGCGAGGCTGCACAAAGGTGCATAGCTCGAAAATGAAAAGATTTCATTCAGTTTAAGTAGTACAACATATAAAAATCATTGTGTGGTGGTCAGTGTTGATATTGTGGTGGGCCGCCACAAATAAGTCAATGTATGGGAAACACTGGATATTGATTGACAGTTTAATGGGTGGATGAGTGAATTGTCTGAAGAAGATGAATGGATAGAAGGTTGGATGGAATGTGCCTTATATTCTTGTTAAGAGAGACACTGATACAGCTCTCTGAGAGTAGTTGACACAGGTGTAATCAATTTAACTGGCTAGTCTTAAGAGAGCCAGAGTACTCTTAAAGCCTGAGACAGAGTAAATAATTTAAAAGTTGAATGTAGATAGTCTAATTAATGTTGATAGACAGAGAGTTTAATGGATGTTGATAGACAGATTGTTTAATAGATGTTGATAGACAGTTTAATGGGTGGATGAGTGAATGGTCTGAAGAAGATGAATGGATAGAATGCTGGATGGAATGTGCCTTATATTCTTGTAGAATGGAGAGACACAGCTCTCTACTGAGAGTAGCCTAGTGGATACAGATACAGGTGTAATCAATTTAACTGGCTAGTCTTAAGAGAGCCAGCCTGAGACAGAGTAGATTGTTTAAAAGTTCAATGTAGAGCGTCTAATTGATGTTGTTGATAGGCAGACTGTTTAGAATGGGTGGATGAGTGAATGGTTTGAAGAAGATGAATGGATATAAAGTTGGATGGAATTAGGAGGACTTATTTTGATACTGTTGTGCGCAGAGGATACAGGGGAACAGAATATGTAGTCTTCAGAGAGGAGCCTGAGAGAAACTGACAGTTGGTGCCCAGGTGGCTGACCAGCTGGGGTAACATTCTAATTGCTGCCGTGATGTCATAATGAGCAATGTTAAGTCTATGGGGAAATTGTTAATAGTTTTTATTTAATAGTTCAAAAAGTATAAAAGTTACAAAGTTGAAAAATACAAAGCACACATGGCATAAGCAAGACCTACGCAACAACGTTTGAATGAAGTTTCTACGTTAAACGGTTGAAGCTGAATTGCGAGCGTTAGAAGAAGAAGTTTAATAACTAGAAATGCAATTCCAAGGAATTACCAGTGCATGAAAATGCAAAAAAAAATAGATATGGCTACTAAGGTGTAGCTAGGGTAAACATGGTGGTTGCATAGTTTAAAGAGAGTTGATAGTGTTAAGGTAGACATTTTAAAGCTTAAACATTCCTGTTCTAACTTAACTAATAATTTCTAACAGGTATTCTAAAATGTTAACTATGCTAACAATGCTAACCAGGTTGATAAGTTAACTTAGCTGATGATTTCTAGCAGTAATGCTAAAAAATGCTAACTATGCTAACATTGCTAACTATGTTAACTATGCTAACCACGTTGATTAGCTAACTTAGCTAATCATTTTAGCAGTTGTGCTAAAAATGCTAACTATGTTAACAATGCTAACTATGCTAACAATGCTAACCAGGTTGATGAGCTAACTTAGCTAATCATTTTTAGCAGTTATGCTAAAAATGCTAACTATGTTAACAATGCTAACTGTGCTAACCATGCTAACAATGCTAACTTGCTAGTGAGGACTTTTATTTTGAAACAGTAGTTGCTAGGGTATCCATGGTGCCCACTATCAAGAATAAAGAAGTTACTGTAGTATAATCATGTTGGTTGCTATGGAAACTGTCAAAAACGCTTAATTTTAATGGTTGCTATGTTGGTTGCTAGGTACATGGAGGATTCATTTAGTTGACTGGAGGCATAGTTGATGATAAATGACAGTTGGAATGGTTGAACAGTTAAATAGTTGAGTAGTTTCAGTGGTTAAATGATTTAATAGTGTATTATTGCAGTGAGGACTTTTATTTTGAAACAGTTGTGGACAGAGGAAACAGTTAACAGGATATGTAGTCTTCACAGAGAGATTGTATGCTTAAAGCCTGAGAGAGAGGGCTGCTGCAGGTGGGGCTGGCCACCTGGCATAAGATTCTAATTGCTCAACGACCCGATTGTGATGTCATAGAGGCCAATGTTAAGTCTATGGGGAAATTTTTAATAGTTTTTAATTTATAGTTCAAAAAGTATAAAAGTTACAAAGTTGAAAAGTCATAGCAACCCGATCCATTAGAATACCTACGTTACAAAGTTTGAATGAAGTTTCTAAGTTAAACGGTTGAAGAGAAATTGCGGTTAGAAAAAGCTGTCAGCGGAATAATAATAAAGAAAACTAGAAATGCAATTCCAAGGAATTACCAGTGCATGAAAATGCAAAAATAGATAGATAATGTAGATATGGTTACTGAGGTGTAGCTAGGGTAAACATGGTGGTTGCATAGTTTACAGAGAGTTGATAGTGTGAAGGTAGACAGTTTAAAGATGAAACATTCCAGTTCTAACTTAACTAATGATTTCTATTCATGTTAAAATGTTGATTAGCTAACTTAGCTAATGATTTCTAGCAGTTAAGCTAAAAATGCTAATTATGCTAGCAATGCTAACTTTACTAACAATGCTAACCAGGTTGATTAGCTAATTTAACCGATGATTTCTAGCAGTAATGTTAAAAATGCTAACTATGCTAACAATGCTAAATTTGCTGACAATGCTAACCAGGTTGATTAGCTAACTTAGTTGATGATTTTTTGCAGTTATGCTAAAAATGCTAACTATGCTAACCATGCTAACTAGCTAACTTGCTAGTGAGGACTTTTATTTTGAAACATTTGTTGCTAGGGTATCCATGGTGGCCACTATCAGGAAACAAGAAGTTACTGCAGCATAATCATGTTGGTTGCTATGGAAACGGTTATAAACACTTAATTTTAATGGTTGCTATGTTGGTTGCTAGGTACATGGAGGTTTCATGTAGTTGACTGGAGACATAGTGGATGATAACTGACCGTTGGAATGGTTGAACAGTTCAATAGTTGAGTAGTTTCAATGGTTAAATGATTTAATAGTGTATTATTGCAGTGAGGACCTTTATTTTGAAACAGTTGTAGACAGAGGAAGTAGTGAAACAGGATCTGTAGTCTTAATGAGATTGTATGCTTAAAGCCTGAGACAGAAGGTGCCTCTCATAGCGTTTACGCGTCCTCTCTCGCTCCTCACTGATCTACATAAAGAATGATGGAGCGGCAACAATGGGATAGTCTAGCCCTTCTTCTATCTTTCTTTATGTAGATCATTGAGGATCGAGGAGCGAGGGAGGACATAGAAACGCTGCTTGAGAGGGACCCACAGTAAATACTTTAAAAGTTGTATGTAGATAGTCTAATTAATGTTGATAGACAGAATGTTTAATGGATGTTGATAGGCAGATTGTTTAATAGATATTGATTGACAGTTTAATGGGTGGATGAGTGAATGGTCTGAAGAAGATGAGTGGATAGAAGGTTGGATGGAATGTGCCTTATATTCTTGTTAAGAGAGACACTGATACAGCTCTCTGAGAGTAGTTGACACAGGTGTAATCAATTTAACTGGCTAGTCTTAAGAGAGCCAGAGTAGCCTACTCTTAAAGCCTGAGACAGAGTAAATAATTTAAAAGTTGAATGTAGATAATCTAATTAATGTTGATAGACAGAGAGTTTAATGGATGTTGATAGACAGATTGTTTAATAGATGTTGATAGACAGTTTAATGGGTGGATGAGTGAATGGTCTGAAGAAGATGAATGGATAGAATGTTGGATGGAATGTGCCTTATATTCTTGTAGAATGGAGAGACACAGCTCTCTACTGAGAGTAGTGGATACAGATACAGGTGTAATCAATTTAACTGGCTAGTCTTAAGAGAGCCAGCCTGAGACAGAGTAGATTGTTTAAAAGTTCAATGTAGAGCGTCTAATTGATGTTGTTGATAGGCAGACTGTTTAGAATGGGTGGATGAGTGAATGGTTTGAAGAAGATGAATGGATATAAAGTTGGATGGAATTATGAGGACTTATTTTGATACTGTTGTGCGCAGAGGATACAGGGGAACAGAATATGTAGTCTTCAGAGAGGAGCATGAGAGAAACTGACAGTTGGTGCCCAGGTGGCTTACCAGCTGGGGTAACATTCTAATTGCTGCCGTGATGTCATAATGAGCAATGTTAAGTCTATGGGGAAATGTTTAATAGTTTTTAATTTACAGTTTAAAAAGTATAAAAGTTACAAAGTTAAAAAATATATTGCACAGGTCTCCTTAGTAAGACCTACGTAGCAAAGTTTGAATCAAGTTTCTACGTTAAACGGTTCAAGCTGAATTGCGAGCGTTAGAAGAAGAAGTGGAATAACTAGAAATGCAATTCCAAGGAATTACCAGTGCATGAAAATGCAAAAATAGATAGATAATGTAGATATGGTTACTAAGGTGTAGCTAGGGTAAACATGGTGGTTGCATAGTTTACAGAGAGTTGATACTGTGAAGGTAGACAGTTTAAAGATAAAACGTTCCAGTTCTAACTTAACTAATGATTTCTATTCATGTTAAAATGTTGATTAGCTAAATTAGCTAATGATTTCTAGCAGTTACGCTAAAAATGTTTATTATGCTAGCAATGCTAACTTTACTAACAATGCTAACCAGGTTGATTAGCTAACTTAACCGATGATTTCTAGCAGTAATGCTAAAAATGCCAACTATGCTAACAATGCTAAATTTGCTAACAAAGCTAACCAGGTTGATTAGCTAACTTAGTTGATGATTTTTTGCAGTTATGCTAAAAATGCTAACTATGCTAACAATGTTAACCATGCTAACTAGCTAACTTGCTAGTGAGGACTTTTATTTTGAAACATTTGTTGCTAGGGTATCCATGGTGGCCACTATCAGGAAACAAGAAGTTACTGAAGTATAATCATGTTGGTTGCTATGGAAACGGTCATAAACACTTAATTTTAATGGTGGCTATGTTGGTTGCTAGGTACATGGAGGTTTCATGTAGTTGACTGGAGGCATAGTGGATGATAACTGACAGTTGGAATGGTTGAACAGTTCAATAGTTGAGTAGTTTCAGTGGTTAAATGATTTAATAGTGTATTATTGCAGTGAGGACCTTTATTTTGAAACAGTTGTGGACAGAGGAAGTAGTGAAACAGGATCTGTAGTCTTAATGAGATTGTATGCTTAAAGCCTGAGACAGAAGGTGCCTCTCATATAGCGTTTACGCGTCCTCTCTCGCTCCTCACTGATCTACATAAAGAATGATGGAGCGGCAACAATGGGATAGTCTAGCCCTTCTTCTATCTTTCTTTATGTAGATCATTGAGGATCGAGGAGCGAGGGAGGACATATAAACGCTGCTTGAGAGGGACCCACAGTAAATACTTTAAAAGTTGTATGTAGATAGTCTAATTAATGTTGATAGACAGAATGTTTAATGGATGTTGATAGGCAGATTGTTTAATAGATATTGATTGACAGTTTAATGGGTGGATGAGTGAATGGTCTGAAGAAGATAAATGGATAGAAGGTTGGATGGAATGTGCCTTATATTCTTGTTAAGAGAGACACTGATACAGCTATCTGAGAGTAGTTGATACAGGTGTAATCAATTTAACTGGCTAGTCTTAAGAGAGCCAGAGTGTACTCTTAAAGCCTGAGACAGAGTAAATAATTTAAAAGTTGAATGTAGATAGTCTAATTAATGTTGATAGACAGAGAGTTTAATGGATGTTGATAGACAGATTGTTTAATAGATGTTGATAGACAGTTTAATGGGTGGATGAGTGAATGGTCTGAAGAAAATGAATGGATAGAATGTTGGATGGAATGTGCCTTATATTCTTGTAGAATGGAGAGACAGCTCTCTACTGAGAGTAGTGGATACAGATACAGGTGTAATCAATTTAACTGGCTAGTCTTAAGAGAGCCAGCCTGAGACAGAGTAGATTGTTTAAAAGTTGAATGTAGAGCGTCTAATTGATGTTGATAGGCAGACTGTTTAGAATGGGTGGATGAGTGAATGGTTTGAAGAAGATGAATGGATATAAAGTTGGATGGAATTAGGAGGACTTATTTTGATACTGTTGTGCGCAGAGGATACAGGGGAACAGAATATGTAGTCTTCAGAGAGATTGTAAAGCCTGAGAGAAACTGACAGTTGGTGCCCAGGTGGCTGACCAGCTGGAGTAAGATTCTAATTGCTGCCGTGATGTCATAATGAGCAATGTTAAGTCTATGGGGGAAATTGTAATAGTTTTTAACTAATAGTTTAAAAAGTATAAAAGTTACAAAGTTGAAAAATACAAAGCCCACATCGCGTAAGTAAGACCTACGCGACATAGTTTGAATGGAGTTTCTACGTTAAGCCGTTGAGGCTGAATTGCGTACGTTAGAAGAAGAACTAGAAATGCAATTCCAAGGAATTACCAGTGCATGAAAATGCAAAAATAGATAGATAATGTAGATATGGTTACTAAGGTGTAGCTAGGGTAAACATGGTGGTTGCATAGTTTACAGAGAGTTGATAGTGTGAAGGTAGACAGTTTAAAGATGAAACATTCCAGTTCTAACTTAACTAATGATTTCTATTCATGTTAAAATGTTGATTAGCTAACTTAGCAAATGATTTCTAGCAGTTATGCTAAAAATGTTAATTATGCTAGCAATGCTAACTTTACTAACAATGCTAACCAGGTTGATTAGCTAACTTAACCGATGATTTCTAGCAGTAATGCTAAAAATGCTAACTATGCTAACAATGCTAAATTTGCTAAAAATGCTAACCAGGTTGATTAGCTAACTTAGTTGATGATTTTTTGCAGTTATGTTAAAAATGCTAACTATGCTAACAATGCTAACTATGCTTACCATGCTAACTAGCTAACTTGCTAGTGAGGACTTTTATTTTGAAACATTTGTTGCTAGGGTATCCATGGTGGCCACTATCAGGAAACAAGAAGTTACTGCAGTATAATCATGTTGGTTGCTATGGAAACAGTCAAAAACACTTAATTTTAATGGTTGCTATGTTGGTTGCTAGGTACATGGAGGTTTCATGTAGTTGACTGGAGGCATAGTGGATGATAACTGACAGTTGGAATGGTTGAACAGTTCAATAGTTGAGTAGTTTCAATGGTTAAATGATTTAATAGTGTATTATTGCAGTGAGGACCTTTATTTTGAAACAGTTGTGGACAGAGGAAGTAGTGAAACAGGATCTGTAGTCTTAATGAGATTGTATGCTTAAAGCCTGAGACAGAAGGTGCCTCTCAAAGCGTTTATGCGTCCTCTCTCGCTCCTCACTGATCTACATGAAGAATGATGGAGCGGCAACAATGGGATAGTCTAGCGGCCCTTCTTCTATCTTTCTTTATGTAGATCATTGAGGATCGAGGAGCGAGGGAGGACATATAAACGCTGCTTGAGAGGGACCCACAGTAAATACTTTAAAAGTTGTATGTAGATAGTCTAATTAATGTTGATAGATAGAATGTTTAATGGATGTTGATAGGCAGATTGTTTAATAGATATTGATTGACAGTTTAATGGGTGGATGAGTGAATGGTCTGAAGAAGATGAATGGATAGAAGGTTGGATGGAATGTGCCTTATATTCTTGTTAAGAGAGACACTGATACAGCTCTCTGAGAGTAGTTGACACAGGTGTAATCAATTTAACTGGCTAGTCTTAAGAGAGCCAGAATATCTTAAAGCCTGAGACAGAGTAAATAATTTAAAAGTTGAATGTAGATAGTCTAATTAATGTTGATAGACAGAGAGTTTAATGGATGTTGATAGACAGATTGTTTAATAGATGTTGATAGACAGTTTAATGGGTGGATGAGAGAATGGTCTGAAGAAGATGAATGGATAGAATGTTGGATGGAATGTGCCTTATATTCTTGTAGAATGGAGAGACACAGCTCTCTACTGAGAGTAGTGGATACAGATACAGGTGTAATCAATTTAACTGGCTAGTCTTAAGAGAGCCAGCCTGAGACAGAGTAGATTGTTTAAAAGTTCAATGTAGAGCGTCTAATTGATGTTGTTGATAGGCAGACTGTTTAGAATGGGTGGATGAGTGAATGGTTTGAAGAAGATGAATGGATATAAAGTTGGATGGAATTAGGAGGACTGTTGTGCGCAGAGGATACAGGGGAACAGAATATGTAGTCTTCAGAGAGGAGCCTGAGAGAAACTGACAGTTGGTGCCCAGGTGGCTGACCAGCTGGGGTAACATTCTAATTGCTGCCGTGATGTCATAATGAGCAATGTTAAGTCTATGGGGGAAATGGTGATAGTTTTTAACTAATAGTTTAAAAAGTATAAAAGTTACAAAGTTGAAAAATACAAAGCACATATGGCATAAGCAAGACCTACGCAACAAAGTTTGAATGAAGTTTCTACTGTAAACGGTTGAAGCTGAATTGCGAGCGTTAGAAGAAGAAGTTTAATAATAATAACTAGAAATGCAATTCCAAGGAATTACCAGTGCATGAAAATGCAAAAATAGATGGATAATGTAGATATGGTTGCTAAGGTGTAGCTAGGGTAAACATGGTGGTTGCATAGTTTACAGAGAGTTGATAGTGTGAAGGTAGACAGTTTAAAGATGAAACATTCCAGCTCTAACTTAACTAGTGATTTCTATTCATGTTAAAATGTTGATTAGCTAACTTAGGTAATGATTTCTAGCAGTTACGCTAAAAATGCTAATTATGCTAGCAATGATAACTTTACTAACAATGCTAACCAGGTTGATTAGCTAACTTAGCTAATGATTTCTAGCAGTTACGCTAAAAATGCTTATTATGCTAGCAATGCTAACTTTACTAACAATGCTAACCAGGTTGATTAGCTAACTTAACCGATGATTTCTAGCAGTTATGCTAAAAATGCTAACTATGCTAACAATGCTAACTAGCTAACTTGCTAGTGAGGACTTTTATTTTGAAACATTTGTTGCTAGGGTATCCATGGTGGCCACTATCAGGAAACAAGAATTTACTGCAGTATAATCATGTTGGTTGCTATGGAAACGGTCATAAACACTTAATTTTAATGGTTGCTATGTTGGTTGCTAGGTACATGGAGGTTTCATGTAGTTGACTGGAGGCATAGTGGATGATAACTGACAGTTGGAATGGTTGAACAGTTCAATAGTTGAGTAGTTTCAATGGTTAAATGATTTAATAGTGTATTATTGCAGTGAGGACCTTTATTTTGAAACAGTTGTGGACAGAGGAAGTAGTGAAACAGGATCTGTAGTCTTAATGAGATTGTATGCTTAAAGCCTGAGACAGAAGGTGCCTCTCATAGCGTTTACGCGTCCTCTCTCGCTCCTCACTGATCTACATAAAGAATGATGGAGCGGCAACAATGGGATAGTCTAGCCCTTCTTCTATCTTTCTTTATGTAGATCATTGAGGATCGAGGAGCGAGGGAGGACATATAAACGCTGCTTGAGAGGGACCCACAGTAAATACTTTAAAAGTTGTATGTAGATAGTCTAATTAATGTTGATAGATAGAATGTTTAATGGATGTTGATAGGCAGATTGTTTTATATTGATTGACAGTGTAATGGGTGGATGAGTGAATGGTCTGAAGAAGATGAATGGATAGAAGGTTGGATGGAATGTGCCTTATATTCTTGTTAAGAGAGACACTGATACAGCTCTCTGAGAGTAGTTGACACAGGTGTAATCAATTTAACTGGCTAGTCTTAAGAGAGCCATAGTACTCTTAAAGCCTGAGACAGAGTAAATAATTTAAAAGTTGAATGTAGATAGTCTAATTAATGTTGATAGACAGAGAGTTTAATGGATGTTGATAGACAGATTGTTTAATAGATGTTGATAGACAGTTTAATGGGTGGATGAGTGAATGGTCTGAAGAAGATGAATGGATAGAATGTTGGATGGAATGTGCCTTATATTCTTGTAGAATGGAGAGACACAGCTCTCTACTGAGAGTAGTGGATACAGATACAGGTGTAATCAATTTAACTGGCTAGTCTTAAGAGAGCCAGCCTGAGACAGAGTAGATTGTTTAAAAGTTCAATGTAGAGCGTCTAATTGATGTTGTTGATAGGCAGACTGTTCAGAATGGGTGGATGAGTGAATGGTTTGAAGAAGATGAATGGATATAAAGTTGGATGGAATTAGGAGGACTTATTTTGATACTGTTGTGCACAGAGGATACAGGGGAACAGAATATGTAGTCTTCAGAGAGGAGCCTGAGAGAAACTGACAGTTGGTGCCCAGGTGGCTGACCAGCTGGGGTAACATTCTAATTGCTGCCGTGATGTCATAATGAGCAATGTTAAGTCTATGGGGGAAATGGTGATAGTTTTTAACTAATAGTTTAAAAAGTATAAAAGTTACAAAGTTGAAAAATACAAAGCACATATGGCATAAGCAAGACCTACGCAACAAAGTTTGAATGAAGTTTCTACGTTAAACGGTTGAAGCTGAATTGCGAGCGTTAGAAGAAGAAGTTTAACTAGAAATGCAATTCCAAGGAATTACCAGTGCATGAAAATGCAAAAATAGATAGATAATTTAGATATGGTTACTAAGGTGTAGCTAGGGTAAACATGGTGGTTGCATAGTTTACAGAGAGTTGATAGTGTGAAGGTAGACAGTTTAAAGATGAAACATTCCAGTTCTAACTTAACTAATGATTTCTATTCATGTTAAAATGTTGATTAGCTAACTTAGCTAATGATTTCTAGCAGTTACGCTAAAAATGCTTATTATGCTAGCAATGCTAACTTTACTAACAATGCTAACCAGGTTGATTAGCTAACTTAACCGATGATTTCTAGCAGTAATGCTAAAAATGCTAACTATGCTAAATTTGCTAACAATGCTAACCAGGTTGATTAGCTAACTTAGTTGATGATTTTTTTGCAGTTATGCTAAAAATGCTAACTATGCTAACTATGCTAACCATGCTAACTAGCTAACTTGCTAGTGAGGACTTTTATTTTGAAACATTTGTTGCTAGGGTATCCATGGTGGCCACTATCAGGAAACAAGAAGTTACTGCAGTATAATCATGTTGGTTGCTATGGAAACGGTCATAAACACTTAATTTTAATGGTTGCTATGTTGGTTGCTAGGTACATGGAGGTTTCATGTAGTTGACTGGAGGCATAGTGGATGATAACTGACAGTTGGAATGGTTGAACAGTTCAATAGTTGAGTAGTTTCAGTGGTTAAATGATTTAATAATGTATTATTGCAGTGAGGACCTTTATTTTGAAACAGTTGTGGACAGAGGAAGTAGTGAAACAGGATCTGTAGTCTTAATGAGATTGTATGCTTAAAGCCTGAGACAGAAGGTGCCTCTCATATAGCGTTTACGCGTCCTCTCTCGCTCCTCACTGATCTACATAAAGAATGATGGAGCGGCAACAATGGGATAGTCTAGCCCTTCTTTTATCTTTCTTTATGTAGATCATTGAGGATCGAGGAGCGAGGGAGGACATATAAACGCTGCTTGAGAGGGACCCACAGTAAATACTTTAAAAGTTGTATGTAGATAGTCTAATTAATGTTGATAGACAGAATGTTTAATGGATGTTGATAGGCAGATTGTTTAATAGATATTGATTGACAGTTTAATGGGTGGATGAGTGAATGGTCTGAAGAAGATGAATGGATAGAAGGTTGGATGGAATGTGCCTTATATTCTTGTTAAGAGAGACACTGATACAGCTCTCTGAGAGTAGTTGATACAGGTGTAATCAATTTAACTGGCTAGTCTGAGACAGAGTAAATAATTTAAAAGTTGAATGTAGATAGTCTAATTAATGTTGATAGACAGAGAGTTTAATGGATGTTGATAGACAGAGAGTTTAATGGATGTTGATAGACAGTTTAATGGGTGGATGAGTGAATGGTCTGAAGAAGATGAATGGATAGAAAGTTGGATGGAATGTGCCTTATATTCTTGTAGAATGGAGAGACACAGCTCTCTACTGAGAGTAGTGGATACAGATACAGGTGTAATCAATTTAACTGGCTAGTCTTAAGAGAGCCATAGTGTGTGCTTAAAGCCTGAGCCAGAGTAGATTGTTTAAAAGTTTAATGTAGATTGTCTGATTGATGTTGATAGGCAGACTGTTTAGAATGGGTGGATGAGTGAATGGTTTGAAGAAGATGAATGGATAGAAAGTTGGATGGAATTAGGAAGACTTATGTTGATACAGGGGAACAGAAAATGTAGTCTCAAGAGAGCCAGTGTATGTAGCCTGAGAGAGAGAGAGAGAGCTGCTGCACCTGGACTGGCCACCTGGCGTAACATTCTAATTGCTGCCGTGATGTCATAATGAGCAATGTTAAGTCTATGGGGACATTTTTAATAGTTTTTAATTCATAGTTTAAAAAGTATAAAAGTTACAAAGTTGAAAAATATATTCCACAGGTCTCCTAAGTAAGACCTACGTAGCAAAGTTTGAATCAAGTTTCTACGTTAAACGGTTCAAGCTGAATTGCGAGCGTTAGAAGAAGTAGTGGAATAATAATAAGAAGCCTAGGAAGAACAGTACAGTGCATTTTCATGCACTGTAATAATAAGAAACCTAGGAAGAACAATATAGTGCATTTTCATGCACTATAATAAAACTATGTGGAACATGCCCTCGGTTTCCCCACGTAAACCAGGAAGTTAAACGGAGTTCGGGACGGTGGTGAGTTAACTACAGATATGTAATTACCAAGCTTTAACTAAATAAATGAGAAGTTTGACAGCCAGTGTGGACAATTTCATTATATGATACCAGGAGACGTTAATACAGATGGGAGATGAAAATGACAATGAATATAGTTCGAGGTGTAGGCTATATGAATGGAGTCACACACAAACATAGGCCTTTCCCTGCACCTTAAACAGCAATGCACGTTAGCTGGTGTTTATGGCAAACGGTGGTAAATGACATTGTGAATAGTAAACCAGAAACATAACAGAGTAAACGGTAATGACATTGACACGGAGAACAGCGGTAGCACAGTTTGAATGTTAGCGCCGGCTTTGGCTGGCTGCACGCTGCACGCTGCGTGAGCACGTCACGGCTCAGTCCGTGACATGTATGATCAGCTGCATAGGCAACACCTGGGTATTTAACCCCTTTTCTGGAATACCCCCAGGACACTCAAATGAGCCTGTAGATACAGTAGATAGATAGATACTGAACTTTGTTGATCCCCAAGGGGAAATTCAAGACACATGACCGTAGACACATGTGATCCTACCGGTGTTCTGTCGAGTTGGGCTGTAGGCCTACACCGGCATATGCAAAAGCTATGGTGATCGGATCATCCATATGCAAATGCACAGGTAATTTCCTCTAGCCTATTAGGAATGAGAAAGTGTCGTCACAGCCGTGAGCTGAGCCAAAGATCCTTAAGGCGTAGCAAGATACGTCGTCGTAGTTCATGTCTATGGGCGCAAAACGGGGATCACTTCCTCTACATAAAGAGGCGCGTCATTGCGTGTCAGACGTATTCATGGGTTTCATCAGGTCCCTTTCCACAGGTGTACAAAATCAAGCACTCGATTATCAATGCTTGATGATGTTCCAAAATAATCTTGCTGCTCTTTCAAGCCCTCTACATTTATTAGTTCTAATATGGAAGTAACACACACAAAGCATACATTTCAAGGAATTGAATAAAAACATCAATGGAATAATGGAAATATGTCGCTGCTCTCATTAAGTTACCCCAGCGCCATCTGATCGTCGTTAGCACAAATCAGGATTTGGTTCAGCTGGCTGGCTAATGTGTTGTCAAGGTAGAGCGTACGTAGCAACCGGCCAATAAGCAGAATAAACAAGAGGGGCACACCTGATATAAAGTCGATTTTCTCCAGACGGGAATGCTCAAAAATGCTAAAAAGGTACCTGAAGTGGTCAGAAGGGGTTGAGGGTCATGAAACCGTGCCCAAAATTCACATTCCTAACTCTAGAGAATGGAGATTTTAGCTTATAGTTGAAATTCTGATCTATGTCCATAGACTTCAATGGAACAGTTGCTACCTCTGCTCTGCATAAAGGGGGATTTTGACCCCCCCTCTTGCGATTCGGGTTCCAGGAAGTGGCTTCTCATGAAGTATCTTGCTCCGCCCTTAATTATCTTTGGCTGAGCTCCTCCAAACGGAGCTCCTCCCCTGGTTGGAAGGGTGGTCCTGATACCGGGCGGCAAAGAATTGTTTAAGGTCGTGTGTTGTTAACCCGGTAGGTTCTAATTCCGCACAACTTGACAATGATTGGAAATCACTGCTGTGTGAAGAACTGCCCCCGTACCTCTTCTTTGTTTTCCCACTTAGAACTTAGCTAGATAAGAATGCCCTGCACCATTCGTACACTAAACGCGATCATACGGTAGAGTTTTGTTTACAAGTGGCAACCGTTGCTAAGAGGAAAAGTCATACCTTCAGGCACTCCCGGTTATCTTAACTTTGAAACGCTTTTCTTTCTTGGAATTTGCCGTTTTTACTAGATAATACTGCCATTTCCATGGACTTTAGATATTTAAGAAATGAAACGTGTTCTACTCTGACGTCGACGTGCGCCGAATGCTGGCAGGAACCCTTCGGTCTATGCGAGTTTTCAGAGGACTGAGCTACCGAAAACAATAGCAGCAAGCTAAAATTAGCAATAAATGTTTGGCTCATATATTGTGAGTACACATAATAAAGGCTGATATTTCAAACGAGCTGTCTAAAACTGGTAAATGTGTTTATTTATGACTATAAGAGGCCCGACTTTACACTGTAACGTTTTTAAGACAGGTGCAGGGTTGTCTTAAAGTTGCGAGGAAAATTAAGCCTACATTTAAGATCTTTGTTTTCAAGAATACCATTTGTTCTTAAGTGTTTTCTTAGGAAACATTTTAAGAAGAAAGCATAAGAACTTTATTCATGAATATCAAATCTTCTTAAATTTGCTCTTAAGACAAAAGATAAGAAGAAAGCACCACTTAGGAAGTATTTTTGTCTTAAAAGGCTTCGTGAATCCGGCCCCTCGAGGCTTGTAGATCCTGCACCCAACCACAGCAGAAAGTCTCATAACTTTCTAACGACTGGTGGCTTTTGAACTCTTGCATAGTGTAGTAACTTTGGATGCTGGAGAGCTTCTCCAAATATCGCTGCTTTGCGCTTGGTATAAGCTTGTCCTCGTACGGTCCTTGTAGACAAGAATCTAGACTACAGTTTTGATGAGTCTCTAAACGCGACTCTTCGGAAGGCGTTGCCCCTGGCAACCAATGATACACCCTTCCAAGATGGAGGATAGGCTCAGCCCCCTCCCAAATTGTCACGTGCTCGCTCATTCCTAATAGACTTCTTCCAACTTTTTCAGCCCAAGGACCCCTGAAAAGACACTGACTGAACACTTCTCTAATTTTACGCTGCAGCCATTTGTTAAAAATACACATAGCCCTAAACCGACCGAAATCGAAGCCCCTCTTACTCAAAATACTACTAGTAGGCCTATTTAGTCGTTCATTCACGTCAACACTAACTTAGCTTAGGCTACTCAACTTAGCAAGTGAAAAAATGTTTCTAGTTACAGTCCAAAATTACTCTATGGCTGAAAATGCACATTGATAAGTAGGCCTAGTACATATTCCATGAACACTAACCTTGGGTCTCTTCGGAATGTGCACAAACAATCAAATTATCATTCTGTTTTGTTTCATTTCACTTTGTTCACGTCTATGTTTAGGCTAATCACCTCGCGGTTGGTAGCCTACGTTTAAATAAACAGCCAGGGCTTTCAAAATAACCCCCCCCCGAAACAGAATAGGAAAAGACCGAAAAAAAATAGCCCAAATAACCTAAAGAATGCATCAACAGTAATATAGCTACTTTGAGACCAAAGGCGTCTGCCAAATAGGCTAGCATAACCATAATGTGCTTCTGGAATGTTCAATAGCGTACATAGGCTACTCCACCAAGTGTTGGAAACGCAAAATTGACATTTTAGCTTATTAAATGCTTTAAAACAAATACAAAAAAAAAAAAAAAACTGCCGTCTCTATTCTTATGTGAGGTTAAGAAGACACCATCTTCCCCAGTAAACTCTAGCTACCATTGCTCCATTGAGACTGAATGGGACTATAATGATTTTTCTAACAAAGTTGCTAGTCCAGTTGTCCCGTCCCGTCCCCTACACACAGAACCGGTGGGATGTGTTGCCACATGGGTATATTGTGATAAACTCATGATTGTAGGCCTACACAAGAGCTTTTCCAAAACTCTATAAATCCATTTTTTAAAACATTAAAAAGTCATGTTGTTTGATTGTGTAGCCTACTTCAGGTAAAATAATAACAATAACAATGCAGTTGTTTTGCTTTGATTGAGTAAAGATAAATCAACTAAACATAACCCAATAAAGTTAGGTTTTTTTTTTTAGGGGTTTTTTATTTAGCACTTTTTAAAAGTCAGAGAGTACAAAAGAGGAAAACAAAGACAAATTCAGTGCAGGAAGAGACAGTAAGCCGAGGCTGGCTTATATGAAGCCTCCACCTAAAAAATAACATAACAAAGTTCCACTGAAATTGCTTGGAAAACAAAATTTAAAAAAGGATTTATGAAAATTCATTAAAATGGTGGATATGGGCTACAGCAGGGTTTTGGAAAATAACTCTTCTTGTCATTGTTGCTGCCGTCTCCTCCAACTTGCTAGTGATCCCACTCAATCATGTCCCTTTCTCTTCACCAGACTCCCATCTGGCAGACTCTGTGTAATACATGCCTGCACAAACAAACTTAAATACAGCTTCTTCCCCACAACAGTGGAGAGACTGCTGAACCATGAACACTGCAATCTTATCTACACTTTAACCTGCTGTTGTTTGTTGATTTTATACAGATTTTTATACATATTCATACAAAAAGTATGAAAAAAATACAAAAAGTATTTGCCCCATTCGCTAATGTTGACTAAAAAGAGGAATATAAAAGCATCTTTTGGAAATTGATCTTCATGCCTTAATTTGAAAAAGGAGTCAAAATCAAACCTTTAAGGACACCAATGTTCTTTGTGAATGATGAATGTATCGTAAATAAATGTTTTCCTTAAAATGCAGTGTGCATAAGTATTAGTAAGCATAGTGCGGTTATAGGCGATAGAGGGCCACAAAGCAAATGCAGAATGTAGAAGTGCTATCCTGTCACGAGCTGATGAACCACTGAAATTATTTTGGTAACGTTATTCTAAGGTACAAAAATACTCCTTAGGGTTGCTTTAATAATGAATCTAACCCAGATAACCCATAGGTATGGTTATGCATAATGAGCATCCTATATTAGGCTACATTGGTTGTGGTGGTTGTTTGTTGTTATTGTTTGTGTGTTTTGTTTTGTTTTGGTGGGAGGTGGTGACTGGTATTGCCTCATCAAAGGAAGTGGAAGCTTCCACTGCATGGAGAACAGTGGCCTCTGCTGATGACACACAGGATTGTGGACTGTTGTATACTCTGGGATGTGTATGAGAACTTAGTACTGGAAACTTTCACATCGGAAATATAATGTGGAGTGAGACAAAAATATGAAAATTAGGGAGAACATTTTAGAGATGTTGTATTGTATTACCCTATGAATATCAGCTTGTTTTGTGCTTGTGGTCAAGAGATATACAATTGTATAAACGTATGCATCAGTTATGTAAACATAAGCGTTTTGTGTCTGGTTCACCTGCTGGTAGAGGCATTTGGATTTGATGGTCAAGAGATAAACAATTTTATAAACTTATGCATCAGTTATGTAAACGTAAGCGTTTTGTGTCTATGGTTCAGCTGCTGGTAGAGGCATTTGGATTTGATGACCAAAAGATAAAACAATGTTATAAACGTATGCATCAGTTATGTAAACTTAAGCGTTTTGTGTCTATGGTTCACCTGCTGGCAGAGGCATTTGGATTTTATGACCAAGGGATAAAACAATGTTATACGTATGCATCAGTTATGTAAACTTAAGTGTTTTGTGTCTATGGTTCAGCTGCTGGTAGAGGCATTTGGATTTGATGACCAAGAGATAAAACAATTTTATAAACGTATGCATCAGTTATGTAAACTTAAGCGTTTTGTGTCTATGGTTCACCTGCTGGTAGAGGCATTTGGATTTGATGGCCAAGAGATAAAAGAATGTTATAAACGTATGCATCAGTTATGTAAACTTAAGCGTTTTGTGTCTATGGTTCACCTGCTGGTAGAGGCATTTGGATTTGATGGCCAAGAGATAGAGCAATTTTATAAACTTGAGTGTTGTGATTGTCGCACATGAGGCGCTGACCGTGGGCTTTGCTCTGTTAAAAGTAATGGAGGTCTAAATATTGCCTTCACTTCACGTTTATCAGACGCAGTGGGCTTTGGATTTCTCTGTCATTGATTTTGTCTGTCAAAATGTCCTATCCTGTTGAAACCTAAATCCCTTTATGATATATTCATTTTTATTCATTGTTAGGCCTATTTATAAAATCATTTCTTTATTTTGTGTTTATTTATTTGTTGCAGTTGTTGCTTCTCTTGCCCATATCATGAATGAGGTGATGCTCTAAAAATACAAATATGATGTATGTTTATGAAACCCTTGTATGGTATTTCTAAAAGCATTTGTCTTGAATTGACATAGTTTTTGGTTTTATAGTGCCCTTATATGTGATAATATACTGTAACTGAGAAAGTCATGCATGTATCCCCCTTTGTATTGCAATACATCTGTCCTGAGACCTGTTCAACAGTGCTTGACATGTATGCATAAGACAATCTAGGCAGTGTGCAGCCTACATTTTCACAGCAGATTTTGTTTCTTCTTTTTTTATATATTGTTGTACGCTTGGTCATTAAATGCCTAAAGCTTTGCTTTGTACCCCTATCCCATTCCAAGTCACACCAAAGGACACACAAGGTTACGAAAAAATTGGTGTTTTTATTCATGGATGGTTTATTAGTTACAGAGATGTTTTTCGCTTGCAGAGAAATTGATAGACAGCAGAAGGACAGAGAAATGGAATGGGATGGGGGAAGGAAGAAGGTGATGACGGGACTGTAAGGAGGAAAAGAAGATGCCGAAACAAAGAAACATGTCTTCTTTTGTTTTTTTTAATGGCCTCTTTCTTGCTCAGCCTATACGTCCCGATCATAAACACTCTCTTATATAAAGATCTTCCAAAAATGTTTGTCCTTTTCTAAAGTCTTTTTCTCTGTCTCACCCTTCCCAGTTTTTACGCCCTACAGTTCCACTGTCTCCCAGGGGAGAGAATGAGAGCAACTGAAAGACAGGGGTGAGGGTTCTATTTTAGAACAAAAGACACCCCTGCCTTTTAACTAGATCTCCTTCACATAAAGAGTAAAGACAGGGGATGTACCGCTCCACATAATGCAGCACTCCTGGCCCAACAGTCCCACAGACAGGGTCGAGCGCTCAGTTGTTTCAAATAAGCGAACGAGCACATGCCATTGCACCCAAGAAAAGAATGGCTTCTCTCCGACACCGTGCGGTTGGTCTGATTTGCTTTGATTGTATGCATACGTGGTGTAGATATGGTACATGCACTGTTGGACAGGATCAACAGAGACAGAGGAAAGAGAGGCAGAAGAGAAGAGAGAGCGATGGAAGACAGAAAGAGGACAGAGTGAAAGAGAAAGAAAGAGAGGAGAGAGAGAGAGAGAGGAGAAGTTGCTTTCTTGTTTCAAGGTTATTTTATTGAAAA
>NW_026910864.1:0-37703 GCF_963854185.1 Sardina pilchardus | reverse complement strand
ACTGGCCGCTCACTGGTGGCTCCAGCGCACGCGGTTCAGTCGCATCATTCACTCTGATGTGGTGTTCATGAAGTTGGGTGTTGAGGTGCATGTAGTGCATTGTGACAGAAAGTCACTTTACAACATCTTACAAGCCCAAAGTGGATTTTGAAAAAAGTTTCCACGAGCGCATGTTTTGGCCGTCTCAGCCAACTGTCATGAAATATGAAAAGTAAACGTGTCTTCACTTTTCCTTCATAGCTTGAAATTGGAAGGTCTTAGAAGCTTGAAACCAAGCGCATACAACACAAAGGGCCTCAATGAGCTACTGGCCGCTCACTGGTGGCTCCAGCGCACGCGGTTCAGTCGCATCATTCACTCTGATGTGGTGTTCATGAAGTTGGGTGTTGAGGTGCATGTAGTGCATTGTGACAGAAAGTCACTTTACAACATCTTACAAGCCCAAAGTGGATTTTGAAAAAAGTTTCCACGAGCGCATGTTTTGGCCGTCTCAGCCAACTGTCATGAAATATGAAAAGTAAACGTGTCTTCACTTTTCCTTCATAGCTTGAAATTGGAAGGTCTTAGAAGCTTGAAACCAAGCGCATACAACACAAAGGGCCTCAATGAGCTACTGGCCGCTCACTGGTGGCTCCAGCGCACGCGGTTCAGTCGCATCATTCACTCTGATGTGGTGTTCATGAAGTTGGGTGTTGAGGTGCATGTAGTGCATTGTGACAGAAAGTCACTTTACAACATCTTACAAGCCCAAAGTGGATTTTGAAAAAAGTTTCCACGAGCGCATGTTTTGGCCGTCTCAGCCAACTGTCATGAAATATGAAAAGTAAACGTGTCTTCACTTTTCCTTCATAGCTTGAAATTGGAAGGTCTTAGAAGCTTGAAACCAAGCGCATACAACACAAAGGGCCTCAATGAGCTACTGGCCGCTCACTGGTGGCTCCAGCGCACGCGGTTCAGTCGCATCATTCACTCTGATGTGGTGTTCATGAAGTTGGGTGTTGAGGTGCATGTAGTGCATTGTGACAGAAAGTCACTTTACAACATCTTACAAGCCCAAAGTGGATTTTGAAAAAAGTTTCCACGAGCGCATGTTTTGGCCGTCTCAGCCAACTGTCATGAAATATGAAAAGTAAACGTGTCTTCACTTTTCCTTCATAGCTTGAAATTGGAAGGTCTTAGAAGCTTGAAACCAAGCGCATACAACACAAAGGGCCTCAATGAGCTACTGGCCGCTCACTGGTGGCTCCAGCGCACGCGGTTCAGTCGCATCATTCACTCTGATGTGGTGTTCATGAAGTTGGGTGTTGAGGTGCATGTAGTGCATTGTGACAGAAAGTCACTTTACAACATCTTACAAGCCCAAAGTGGATTTTGAAAAAAGTTTCCACGAGCGCATGTTTTGGCCGTCTCAGCCAACTGTCATGAAATATGAAAAGTAAACGTGTCTTCACTTTTCCTTCATAGCTTGAAATTGGAAGGTCTTAGAAGCTTGAAACCAAGCGCATACAACACAAAGGGCCTCAATGAGCTACTGGCCGCTCACTGGTGGCTCCAGCGCACGCGGTTCAGTCGCATCATTCACTCTGATGTGGTGTTCATGAAGTTGGGTGTTGAGGTGCATGTAGTGCATTGTGACAGAAAGTCACTTTACAACATCTTACAAGCCCAAAGTGGATTTTGAAAAAAGTTTCCACGAGCGCATGTTTTGGCCGTCTCAGCCAACTGTCATGAAATATGAAAAGTAAACGTGTCTTCACTTTTCCTTCATAGCTTGAAATTGGAAGGTCTTAGAAGCTTGAAACCAAGCGCATACAACACAAAGGGCCTCAATGAGCTACTGGCCGCTCACTGGTGGCTCCAGCGCACGCGGTTCAGTCGCATCATTCACTCTGATGTGGTGTTCATGAAGTTGGGTGTTGAGGTGCATGTAGTGCATTGTGACAGAAAGTCACTTTACAACATCTTACAAGCCCAAAGTGGATTTTGAAAAAAGTTTCCACGAGCGCATGTTTTGGCCGTCTCAGCCAACTGTCATGAAATATGAAAAGTAAACGTGTCTTCACTTTTCCTTCATAGCTTGAAATTGGAAGGTCTTAGAAGCTTGAAACCAAGCGCATACAACACAAAGGGCCTCAATGAGCTACTGGCCGCTCACTGGTGGCTCCAGCGCACGCGGTTCAGTCGCATCATTCACTCTGATGTGGTGTTCATGAAGTTGGGTGTTGAGGTGCATGTAGTGCATTGTGACAGAAAGTCACTTTACAACATCTTACAAGCCCAAAGTGGATTTTGAAAAAAGTTTCCACGAGCGCATGTTTTGGCCGTCTCAGCCAACTGTCATGAAATATGAAAAGTAAACGTGTCTTCACTTTTCCTTCATAGCTTGAAATTGGAAGGTCTTAGAAGCTTGAAACCAAGCGCATACAACACAAAGGGCCTCAATGAGCTACTGGCCGCTCACTGGTGGCTCCAGCGCACGCGGTTCAGTCGCATCATTCACTCTGATGTGGTGTTCATGAAGTTGGGTGTTGAGGTGCATGTAGTGCATTGTGACAGAAAGTCACTTTACAACATCTTACAAGCCCAAAGTGGATTTTGAAAAAAGTTTCCACGAGCGCATGTTTTGGCCGTCTCAGCCAACTGTCATGAAATATGAAAAGTAAACGTGTCTTCACTTTTCCTTCATAGCTTGAAATTGGAAGGTCTTAGAAGCTTGAAACCAAGCGCATACAACACAAAGGGCCTCAATGAGCTACTGGCCGCTCACTGGTGGCTCCAGCGCACGCGGTTCAGTCGCATCATTCACTCTGATGTGGTGTTCATGAAGTTGGGTGTTGAGGTGCATGTAGTGCATTGTGACAGAAAGTCACTTTACAACATCTTACAAGCCCAAAGTGGATTTTGAAAAAAGTTTCCACGAGCGCATGTTTTGGCCGTCTCAGCCAACTGTCATGAAATATGAAAAGTAAACGTGTCTTCACTTTTCCTTCATAGCTTGAAATTGGAAGGTCTTAGAAGCTTGAAACCAAGCGCATACAACACAAAGGGCCTCAATGAGCTACTGGCCGCTCACTGGTGGCTCCAGCGCACGCGGTTCAGTCGCATCATTCACTCTGATGTGGTGTTCATGAAGTTGGGTGTTGAGGTGCATGTAGTGCATTGTGACAGAAAGTCACTTTACAACATCTTACAAGCCCAAAGTGGATTTTGAAAAAAGTTTCCACGAGCGCATGTTTTGGCCGTCTCAGCCAACTGTCATGAAATATGAAAAGTAAACGTGTCTTCACTTTTCCTTCATAGCTTGAAATTGGAAGGTCTTAGAAGCTTGAAACCAAGCGCATACAACACAAAGGGCCTCAATGAGCTACTGGCCGCTCACTGGTGGCTCCAGCGCACGCGGTTCAGTCGCATCATTCACTCTGATGTGGTGTTCATGAAGTTGGGTGTTGAGGTGCATGTAGTGCATTGTGACAGAAAGTCACTTTACAACATCTTACAAGCCCAAAGTGGATTTTGAAAAAAGTTTCCACGAGCGCATGTTTTGGCCGTCTCAGCCAACTGTCATGAAATATGAAAAGTAAACGTGTCTTCACTTTTCCTTCATAGCTTGAAATTGGAAGGTCTTAGAAGCTTGAAACCAAGCGCATACAACACAAAGGGCCTCAATGAGCTACTGGCCGCTCACTGGTGGCTCCAGCGCACGCGGTTCAGTCGCATCATTCACTCTGATGTGGTGTTCATGAAGTTGGGTGTTGAGGTGCATGTAGTGCATTGTGACAGAAAGTCACTTTACAACATCTTACAAGCCCAAAGTGGATTTTGAAAAAAGTTTCCACGAGCGCATGTTTTGGCCGTCTCAGCCAACTGTCATGAAATATGAAAAGTAAACGTGTCTTCACTTTTCCTTCATAGCTTGAAATTGGAAGGTCTTAGAAGCTTGAAACCAAGCGCATACAACACAAAGGGCCTCAATGAGCTACTGGCCGCTCACTGGTGGCTCCAGCGCACGCGGTTCAGTCGCATCATTCACTCTGATGTGGTGTTCATGAAGTTGGGTGTTGAGGTGCATGTAGTGCATTGTGACAGAAAGTCACTTTACAACATCTTACAAGCCCAAAGTGGATTTTGAAAAAAGTTTCCACGAGCGCATGTTTTGGCCGTCTCAGCCAACTGTCATGAAATATGAAAAGTAAACGTGTCTTCACTTTTCCTTCATAGCTTGAAATTGGAAGGTCTTAGAAGCTTGAAACCAAGCGCATACAACACAAAGGGCCTCAATGAGCTACTGGCCGCTCACTGGTGGCTCCAGCGCACGCGGTTCAGTCGCATCATTCACTCTGATGTGGTGTTCATGAAGTTGGGTGTTGAGGTGCATGTAGTGCATTGTGACAGAAAGTCACTTTACAACATCTTACAAGCCCAAAGTGGATTTTGAAAAAAGTTTCCACGAGCGCATGTTTTGGCCGTCTCAGCCAACTGTCATGAAATATGAAAAGTAAACGTGTCTTCACTTTTCCTTCATAGCTTGAAATTGGAAGGTCTTAGAAGCTTGAAACCAAGCGCATACAACACAAAGGGCCTCAATGAGCTACTGGCCGCTCACTGGTGGCTCCAGCGCACGCGGTTCAGTCGCATCATTCACTCTGATGTGGTGTTCATGAAGTTGGGTGTTGAGGTGCATGTAGTGCATTGTGACAGAAAGTCACTTTACAACATCTTACAAGCCCAAAGTGGATTTTGAAAAAAGTTTCCACGAGCGCATGTTTTGGCCGTCTCAGCCAACTGTCATGAAATATGAAAAGTAAACGTGTCTTCACTTTTCCTTCATAGCTTGAAATTGGAAGGTCTTAGAAGCTTGAAACCAAGCGCATACAACACAAAGGGCCTCAATGAGCTACTGGCCGCTCACTGGTGGCTCCAGCGCACGCGGTTCAGTCGCATCATTCACTCTGATGTGGTGTTCATGAAGTTGGGTGTTGAGGTGCATGTAGTGCATTGTGACAGAAAGTCACTTTACAACATCTTACAAGCCCAAAGTGGATTTTGAAAAAAGTTTCCACGAGCGCATGTTTTGGCCGTCTCAGCCAACTGTCATGAAATATGAAAAGTAAACGTGTCTTCACTTTTCCTTCATAGCTTGAAATTGGAAGGTCTTAGAAGCTTGAAACCAAGCGCATACAACACAAAGGGCCTCAATGAGCTACTGGCCGCTCACTGGTGGCTCCAGCGCACGCGGTTCAGTCGCATCATTCACTCTGATGTGGTGTTCATGAAGTTGGGTGTTGAGGTGCATGTAGTGCATTGTGACAGAAAGTCACTTTACAACATCTTACAAGCCCAAAGTGGATTTTGAAAAAAGTTTCCACGAGCGCATGTTTTGGCCGTCTCAGCCAACTGTCATGAAATATGAAAAGTAAACGTGTCTTCACTTTTCCTTCATAGCTTGAAATTGGAAGGTCTTAGAAGCTTGAAACCAAGCGCATACAACACAAAGGGCCTCAATGAGCTACTGGCCGCTCACTGGTGGCTCCAGCGCACGCGGTTCAGTCGCATCATTCACTCTGATGTGGTGTTCATGAAGTTGGGTGTTGAGGTGCATGTAGTGCATTGTGACAGAAAGTCACTTTACAACATCTTACAAGCCCAAAGTGGATTTTGAAAAAAGTTTCCACGAGCGCATGTTTTGGCCGTCTCAGCCAACTGTCATGAAGTATGAAAAGTAAACGTGTCTTCACTTTTCCTTCATAGCTTGAAATTGGAAGGTCTTAGAAGCTTGAAACCAAGCGCATACAACACAAAGGGCCTCAATGAGCTACTGGCCGCTCACTGGTGGCTCCAGCGCACGCGGTTCAGTCGCATCATTCACTCTGATGTGGTGTTCATGAAGTTGGGTGTTGAGGTGCATGTAGTGCATTGTGACAGAAAGTCACTTTACAACATCTTACAAGCCCAAAGTGGATTTTGAAAAAAGTTTCCACGAGCGCATGTTTTGGCCGTCTCAGCCAACTGTCATGAAATATGAAAAGTAAACGTGTCTTCACTTTTCCTTCATAGCTTGAAATTGGAAGGTCTTAGAAGCTTGAAACCAAGCGCATACAACACAAAGGGCCTCAATGAGCTACTGGCCGCTCACTGGTGGCTCCAGCGCACGCGGTTCAGTCGCATCATTCACTCTGATGTGGTGTTCATGAAGTTGGGTGTTGAGGTGCATGTAGTGCATTGTGACAGAAAGTCACTTTACAACATCTTACAAGCCCAAAGTGGATTTTGAAAAAAGTTTCCACGAGCGCATGTTTTGGCCGTCTCAGCCAACTGTCATGAAATATGAAAAGTAAACGTGTCTTCACTTTTCCTTCATAGCTTGAAATTGGAAGGTCTTAGAAGCTTGAAACCAAGCGCATACAACACAAAGGGCCTCAATGAGCTACTGGCCGCTCACTGGTGGCTCCAGCGCACGCGGTTCAGTCGCATCATTCACTCTGATGTGGTGTTCATGAAGTTGGGTGTTGAGGTGCATGTAGTGCATTGTGACAGAAAGTCACTTTACAACATCTTACAAGCCCAAAGTGGATTTTGAAAAAAGTTTCCACGAGCGCATGTTTTGGCCGTCTCAGCCAACTGTCATGAAATATGAAAAGTAAACGTGTCTTCACTTTTCCTTCATAGCTTGAAATTGGAAGGTCTTAGAAGCTTGAAACCAAGCGCATACAACACAAAGGGCCTCAATGAGCTACTGGCCGCTCACTGGTGGCTCCAGCGCACGCGGTTCAGTCGCATCATTCACTCTGATGTGGTGTTCATGAAGTTGGGTGTTGAGGTGCATGTAGTGCATTGTGACAGAAAGTCACTTTACAACATCTTACAAGCCCAAAGTGGATTTTGAAAAAAGTTTCCACGAGCGCATGTTTTGGCCGTCTCAGCCAACTGTCATGAAATATGAAAAGTAAACGTGTCTTCACTTTTCCTTCATAGCTTGAAATTGGAAGGTCTTAGAAGCTTGAAACCAAGCGCATACAACACAAAGGGCCTCAATGAGCTACTGGCCGCTCACTGGTGGCTCCAGCGCACGCGGTTCAGTCGCATCATTCACTCTGATGTGGTGTTCATGAAGTTGGGTGTTGAGGTGCATGTAGTGCATTGTGACAGAAAGTCACTTTACAACATCTTACAAGCCCAAAGTGGATTTTGAAAAAAGTTTCCACGAGCGCATGTTTTGGCCGTCTCAGCCAACTGTCATGAAATATGAAAAGTAAACGTGTCTTCACTTTTCCTTCATAGCTTGAAATTGGAAGGTCTTAGAAGCTTGAAACCAAGCGCATACAACACAAAGGGCCTCAATGAGCTACTGGCCGCTCACTGGTGGCTCCAGCGCACGCGGTTCAGTCGCATCATTCACTCTGATGTGGTGTTCATGAAGTTGGGTGTTGAGGTGCATGTAGTGCATTGTGACAGAAAGTCACTTTACAACATCTTACAAGCCCAAAGTGGATTTTGAAAAAAGTTTCCACGAGCGCATGTTTTGGCCGTCTCAGCCAACTGTCATGAAATATGAAAAGTAAACGTGTCTTCACTTTTCCTTCATAGCTTGAAATTGGAAGGTCTTAGAAGCTTGAAACCAAGCGCATACAACACAAAGGGCCTCAATGAGCTACTGGCCGCTCACTGGTGGCTCCAGCGCACGCGGTTCAGTCGCATCATTCACTCTGATGTGGTGTTCATGAAGTTGGGTGTTGAGGTGCATGTAGTGCATTGTGACAGAAAGTCACTTTACAACATCTTACAAGCCCAAAGTGGATTTTGAAAAAAGTTTCCACGAGCGCATGTTTTGGCCGTCTCAGCCAACTGTCATGAAATATGAAAAGTAAACGTGTCTTCACTTTTCCTTCATAGCTTGAAATTGGAAGGTCTTAGAAGCTTGAAACCAAGCGCATACAACACAAAGGGCCTCAATGAGCTACTGGCCGCTCACTGGTGGCTCCAGCGCACGCGGTTCAGTCGCATCATTCACTCTGATGTGGTGTTCATGAAGTTGGGTGTTGAGGTGCATGTAGTGCATTGTGACAGAAAGTCACTTTACAACATCTTACAAGCCCAAAGTGGATTTTGAAAAAAGTTTCCACGAGCGCATGTTTTGGCCGTCTCAGCCAACTGTCATGAAGTATGAAAAGTAAACGTGTCTTCACTTTTCCTTCATAGCTTGAAATTGGAAGGTCTTAGAAGCTTGAAACCAAGCGCATACAACACAAAGGGCCTCAATGAGCTACTGGCCGCTCACTGGTGGCTCCAGCGCACGCGGTTCAGTCGCATCATTCACTCTGATGTGGTGTTCATGAAGTTGGGTGTTGAGGTGCATGTAGTGCATTGTGACAGAAAGTCACTTTACAACATCTTACAAGCCCAAAGTGGATTTTGAAAAAAGTTTCCACGAGCGCATGTTTTGGCCGTCTCAGCCAACTGTCATGAAATATGAAAAGTAAACGTGTCTTCACTTTTCCTTCATAGCTTGAAATTGGAAGGTCTTAGAAGCTTGAAACCAAGCGCATACAACACAAAGGGCCTCAATGAGCTACTGGCCGCTCACTGGTGGCTCCAGCGCACGCGGTTCAGTCGCATCATTCACTCTGATGTGGTGTTCATGAAGTTGGGTGTTGAGGTGCATGTAGTGCATTGTGACAGAAAGTCACTTTACAACATCTTACAAGCCCAAAGTGGATTTTGAAAAAAGTTTCCACGAGCGCATGTTTTGGCCGTCTCAGCCAACTGTCATGAAATATGAAAAGTAAACGTGTCTTCACTTTTCCTTCATAGCTTGAAATTGGAAGGTCTTAGAAGCTTGAAACCAAGCGCATACAACACAAAGGGCCTCAATGAGCTACTGGCCGCTCACTGGTGGCTCCAGCGCACGCGGTTCAGTCGCATCATTCACTCTGATGTGGTGTTCATGAAGTTGGGTGTTGAGGTGCATGTAGTGCATTGTGACAGAAAGTCACTTTACAACATCTTACAAGCCCAAAGTGGATTTTGAAAAAAGTTTCCACGAGCGCATGTTTTGGCCGTCTCAGCCAACTGTCATGAAATATGAAAAGTAAACGTGTCTTCACTTTTCCTTCATAGCTTGAAATTGGAAGGTCTTAGAAGCTTGAAACCAAGCGCATACAACACAAAGGGCCTCAATGAGCTACTGGCCGCTCACTGGTGGCTCCAGCGCACGCGGTTCAGTCGCATCATTCACTCTGATGTGGTGTTCATGAAGTTGGGTGTTGAGGTGCATGTAGTGCATTGTGACAGAAAGTCACTTTACAACATCTTACAAGCCCAAAGTGGATTTTGAAAAAAGTTTCCACGAGCGCATGTTTTGGCCGTCTCAGCCAACTGTCATGAAATATGAAAAGTAAACGTGTCTTCACTTTTCCTTCATAGCTTGAAATTGGAAGGTCTTAGAAGCTTGAAACCAAGCGCATACAACACAAAGGGCCTCAATGAGCTACTGGCCGCTCACTGGTGGCTCCAGCGCACGCGGTTCAGTCGCATCATTCACTCTGATGTGGTGTTCATGAAGTTGGGTGTTGAGGTGCATGTAGTGCATTGTGACAGAAAGTCACTTTACAACATCTTACAAGCCCAAAGTGGATTTTGAAAAAAGTTTCCACGAGCGCATGTTTTGGCCGTCTCAGCCAACTGTCATGAAATATGAAAAGTAAACGTGTCTTCACTTTTCCTTCATAGCTTGAAATTGGAAGGTCTTAGAAGCTTGAAACCAAGCGCATACAACACAAAGGGCCTCAATGAGCTACTGGCCGCTCACTGGTGGCTCCAGCGCACGCGGTTCAGTCGCATCATTCACTCTGATGTGGTGTTCATGAAGTTGGGTGTTGAGGTGCATGTAGTGCATTGTGACAGAAAGTCACTTTACAACATCTTACAAGCCCAAAGTGGATTTTGAAAAAAGTTTCCACGAGCGCATGTTTTGGCCGTCTCAGCCAACTGTCATGAAATATGAAAAGTAAACGTGTCTTCACTTTTCCTTCATAGCTTGAAATTGGAAGGTCTTAGAAGCTTGAAACCAAGCGCATACAACACAAAGGGCCTCAATGAGCTACTGGCCGCTCACTGGTGGCTCCAGCGCACGCGGTTCAGTCGCATCATTCACTCTGATGTGGTGTTCATGAAGTTGGGTGTTGAGGTGCATGTAGTGCATTGTGACAGAAAGTCACTTTACAACATCTTACAAGCCCAAAGTGGATTTTGAAAAAAGTTTCCACGAGCGCATGTTTTGGCCGTCTCAGCCAACTGTCATGAAATATGAAAAGTAAACGTGTCTTCACTTTTCCTTCATAGCTTGAAATTGGAAGGTCTTAGAAGCTTGAAACCAAGCGCATACAACACAAAGGGCCTCAATGAGCTACTGGCCGCTCACTGGTGGCTCCAGCGCACGCGGTTCAGTCGCATCATTCACTCTGATGTGGTGTTCATGAAGTTGGGTGTTGAGGTGCATGTAGTGCATTGTGACAGAAAGTCACTTTACAACATCTTACAAGCCCAAAGTGGATTTTGAAAAAAGTTTCCACGAGCGCATGTTTTGGCCGTCTCAGCCAACTGTCATGAAATATGAAAAGTAAACGTGTCTTCACTTTTCCTTCATAGCTTGAAATTGGAAGGTCTTAGAAGCTTGAAACCAAGCGCATACAACACAAAGGGCCTCAATGAGCTACTGGCCGCTCACTGGTGGCTCCAGCGCACGCGGTTCAGTCGCATCATTCACTCTGATGTGGTGTTCATGAAGTTGGGTGTTGAGGTGCATGTAGTGCATTGTGACAGAAAGTCACTTTACAACATCTTACAAGCCCAAAGTGGATTTTGAAAAAAGTTTCCACGAGCGCATGTTTTGGCCGTCTCAGCCAACTGTCATGAAATATGAAAAGTAAACGTGTCTTCACTTTTCCTTCATAGCTTGAAATTGGAAGGTCTTAGAAGCTTGAAACCAAGCGCATACAACACAAAGGGCCTCAATGAGCTACTGGCCGCTCACTGGTGGCTCCAGCGCACGCGGTTCAGTCGCATCATTCACTCTGATGTGGTGTTCATGAAGTTGGGTGTTGAGGTGCATGTAGTGCATTGTGACAGAAAGTCACTTTACAACATCTTACAAGCCCAAAGTGGATTTTGAAAAAAGTTTCCACGAGCGCATGTTTTGGCCGTCTCAGCCAACTGTCATGAAATATGAAAAGTAAACGTGTCTTCACTTTTCCTTCATAGCTTGAAATTGGAAGGTCTTAGAAGCTTGAAACCAAGCGCATACAACACAAAGGGCCTCAATGAGCTACTGGCCGCTCACTGGTGGCTCCAGCGCACGCGGTTCAGTCGCATCATTCACTCTGATGTGGTGTTCATGAAGTTGGGTGTTGAGGTGCATGTAGTGCATTGTGACAGAAAGTCACTTTACAACATCTTACAAGCCCAAAGTGGATTTTGAAAAAAGTTTCCACGAGCGCATGTTTTGGCCGTCTCAGCCAACTGTCATGAAATATGAAAAGTAAACGTGTCTTCACTTTTCCTTCATAGCTTGAAATTGGAAGGTCTTAGAAGCTTGAAACCAAGCGCATACAACACAAAGGGCCTCAATGAGCTACTGGCCGCTCACTGGTGGCTCCAGCGCACGCGGTTCAGTCGCATCATTCACTCTGATGTGGTGTTCATGAAGTTGGGTGTTGAGGTGCATGTAGTGCATTGTGACAGAAAGTCACTTTACAACATCTTACAAGCCCAAAGTGGATTTTGAAAAAAGTTTCCACGAGCGCATGTTTTGGCCGTCTCAGCCAACTGTCATGAAATATGAAAAGTAAACGTGTCTTCACTTTTCCTTCATAGCTTGAAATTGGAAGGTCTTAGAAGCTTGAAACCAAGCGCATACAACACAAAGGGCCTCAATGAGCTACTGGCCGCTCACTGGTGGCTCCAGCGCACGCGGTTCAGTCGCATCATTCACTCTGATGTGGTGTTCATGAAGTTGGGTGTTGAGGTGCATGTAGTGCATTGTGACAGAAAGTCACTTTACAACATCTTACAAGCCCAAAGTGGATTTTGAAAAAAGTTTCCACGAGCGCATGTTTTGGCCGTCTCAGCCAACTGTCATGAAATATGAAAAGTAAACGTGTCTTCACTTTTCCTTCATAGCTTGAAATTGGAAGGTCTTAGAAGCTTGAAACCAAGCGCATACAACACAAAGGGCCTCAATGAGCTACTGGCCGCTCACTGGTGGCTCCAGCGCACGCGGTTCAGTCGCATCATTCACTCTGATGTGGTGTTCATGAAGTTGGGTGTTGAGGTGCATGTAGTGCATTGTGACAGAAAGTCACTTTACAACATCTTACAAGCCCAAAGTGGATTTTGAAAAAAGTTTCCACGAGCGCATGTTTTGGCCGTCTCAGCCAACTGTCATGAAATATGAAAAGTAAACGTGTCTTCACTTTTCCTTCATAGCTTGAAATTGGAAGGTCTTAGAAGCTTGAAACCAAGCGCATACAACACAAAGGGCCTCAATGAGCTACTGGCCGCTCACTGGTGGCTCCAGCGCACGCGGTTCAGTCGCATCATTCACTCTGATGTGGTGTTCATGAAGTTGGGTGTTGAGGTGCATGTAGTGCATTGTGACAGAAAGTCACTTTACAACATCTTACAAGCCCAAAGTGGATTTTGAAAAAAGTTTCCACGAGCGCATGTTTTGGCCGTCTCAGCCAACTGTCATGAAATATGAAAAGTAAACGTGTCTTCACTTTTCCTTCATAGCTTGAAATTGGAAGGTCTTAGAAGCTTGAAACCAAGCGCATACAACACAAAGGGCCTCAATGAGCTACTGGCCGCTCACTGGTGGCTCCAGCGCACGCGGTTCAGTCGCATCATTCACTCTGATGTGGTGTTCATGAAGTTGGGTGTTGAGGTGCATGTAGTGCATTGTGACAGAAAGTCACTTTACAACATCTTACAAGCCCAAAGTGGATTTTGAAAAAAGTTTCCACGAGCGCATGTTTTGGCCGTCTCAGCCAACTGTCATGAAATATGAAAAGTAAACGTGTCTTCACTTTTCCTTCATAGCTTGAAATTGGAAGGTCTTAGAAGCTTGAAACCAAGCGCATACAACACAAAGGGCCTCAATGAGCTACTGGCCGCTCACTGGTGGCTCCAGCGCACGCGGTTCAGTCGCATCATTCACTCTGATGTGGTGTTCATGAAGTTGGGTGTTGAGGTGCATGTAGTGCATTGTGACAGAAAGTCACTTTACAACATCTTACAAGCCCAAAGTGGATTTTGAAAAAAGTTTCCACGAGCGCATGTTTTGGCCGTCTCAGCCAACTGTCATGAAATATGAAAAGTAAACGTGTCTTCACTTTTCCTTCATAGCTTGAAATTGGAAGGTCTTAGAAGCTTGAAACCAAGCGCATACAACACAAAGGGCCTCAATGAGCTACTGGCCGCTCACTGGTGGCTCCAGCGCACGCGGTTCAGTCGCATCATTCACTCTGATGTGGTGTTCATGAAGTTGGGTGTTGAGGTGCATGTAGTGCATTGTGACAGAAAGTCACTTTACAACATCTTACAAGCCCAAAGTGGATTTTGAAAAAAGTTTCCACGAGCGCATGTTTTGGCCGTCTCAGCCAACTGTCATGAAATATGAAAAGTAAACGTGTCTTCACTTTTCCTTCATAGCTTGAAATTGGAAGGTCTTAGAAGCTTGAAACCAAGCGCATACAACACAAAGGGCCTCAATGAGCTACTGGCCGCTCACTGGTGGCTCCAGCGCACGCGGTTCAGTCGCATCATTCACTCTGATGTGGTGTTCATGAAGTTGGGTGTTGAGGTGCATGTAGTGCATTGTGACAGAAAGTCACTTTACAACATCTTACAAGCCCAAAGTGGATTTTGAAAAAAGTTTCCACGAGCGCATGTTTTGGCCGTCTCAGCCAACTGTCATGAAATATGAAAAGTAAACGTGTCTTCACTTTTCCTTCATAGCTTGAAATTGGAAGGTCTTAGAAGCTTGAAACCAAGCGCATACAACACAAAGGGCCTCAATGAGCTACTGGCCGCTCACTGGTGGCTCCAGCGCACGCGGTTCAGTCGCATCATTCACTCTGATGTGGTGTTCATGAAGTTGGGTGTTGAGGTGCATGTAGTGCATTGTGACAGAAAGTCACTTTACAACATCTTACAAGCCCAAAGTGGATTTTGAAAAAAGTTTCCACGAGCGCATGTTTTGGCCGTCTCAGCCAACTGTCATGAAATATGAAAAGTAAACGTGTCTTCACTTTTCCTTCATAGCTTGAAATTGGAAGGTCTTAGAAGCTTGAAACCAAGCGCATACAACACAAAGGGCCTCAATGAGCTACTGGCCGCTCACTGGTGGCTCCAGCGCACGCGGTTCAGTCGCATCATTCACTCTGATGTGGTGTTCATGAAGTTGGGTGTTGAGGTGCATGTAGTGCATTGTGACAGAAAGTCACTTTACAACATCTTACAAGCCCAAAGTGGATTTTGAAAAAAGTTTCCACGAGCGCATGTTTTGGCCGTCTCAGCCAACTGTCATGAAATATGAAAAGTAAACGTGTCTTCACTTTTCCTTCATAGCTTGAAATTGGAAGGTCTTAGAAGCTTGAAACCAAGCGCATACAACACAAAGGGCCTCAATGAGCTACTGGCCGCTCACTGGTGGCTCCAGCGCACGCGGTTCAGTCGCATCATTCACTCTGATGTGGTGTTCATGAAGTTGGGTGTTGAGGTGCATGTAGTGCATTGTGACAGAAAGTCACTTTACAACATCTTACAAGCCCAAAGTGGATTTTGAAAAAAGTTTCCACGAGCGCATGTTTTGGCCGTCTCAGCCAACTGTCATGAAATATGAAAAGTAAACGTGTCTTCACTTTTCCTTCATAGCTTGAAATTGGAAGGTCTTAGAAGCTTGAAACCAAGCGCATACAACACAAAGGGCCTCAATGAGCTACTGGCCGCTCACTGGTGGCTCCAGCGCACGCGGTTCAGTCGCATCATTCACTCTGATGTGGTGTTCATGAAGTTGGGTGTTGAGGTGCATGTAGTGCATTGTGACAGAAAGTCACTTTACAACATCTTACAAGCCCAAAGTGGATTTTGAAAAAAGTTTCCACGAGCGCATGTTTTGGCCGTCTCAGCCAACTGTCATGAAATATGAAAAGTAAACGTGTCTTCACTTTTCCTTCATAGCTTGAAATTGGAAGGTCTTAGAAGCTTGAAACCAAGCGCATACAACACAAAGGGCCTCAATGAGCTACTGGCCGCTCACTGGTGGCTCCAGCGCACGCGGTTCAGTCGCATCATTCACTCTGATGTGGTGTTCATGAAGTTGGGTGTTGAGGTGCATGTAGTGCATTGTGACAGAAAGTCACTTTACAACATCTTACAAGCCCAAAGTGGATTTTGAAAAAAGTTTCCACGAGCGCATGTTTTGGCCGTCTCAGCCAACTGTCATGAAATATGAAAAGTAAACGTGTCTTCACTTTTCCTTCATAGCTTGAAATTGGAAGGTCTTAGAAGCTTGAAACCAAGCGCATACAACACAAAGGGCCTCAATGAGCTACTGGCCGCTCACTGGTGGCTCCAGCGCACGCGGTTCAGTCGCATCATTCACTCTGATGTGGTGTTCATGAAGTTGGGTGTTGAGGTGCATGTAGTGCATTGTGACAGAAAGTCACTTTACAACATCTTACAAGCCCAAAGTGGATTTTGAAAAAAGTTTCCACGAGCGCATGTTTTGGCCGTCTCAGCCAACTGTCATGAAATATGAAAAGTAAACGTGTCTTCACTTTTCCTTCATAGCTTGAAATTGGAAGGTCTTAGAAGCTTGAAACCAAGCGCATACAACACAAAGGGCCTCAATGAGCTACTGGCCGCTCACTGGTGGCTCCAGCGCACGCGGTTCAGTCGCATCATTCACTCTGATGTGGTGTTCATGAAGTTGGGTGTTGAGGTGCATGTAGTGCATTGTGACAGAAAGTCACTTTACAACATCTTACAAGCCCAAAGTGGATTTTGAAAAAAGTTTCCACGAGCGCATGTTTTGGCCGTCTCAGCCAACTGTCATGAAATATGAAAAGTAAACGTGTCTTCACTTTTCCTTCATAGCTTGAAATTGGAAGGTCTTAGAAGCTTGAAACCAAGCGCATACAACACAAAGGGCCTCAATGAGCTACTGGCCGCTCACTGGTGGCTCCAGCGCACGCGGTTCAGTCGCATCATTCACTCTGATGTGGTGTTCATGAAGTTGGGTGTTGAGGTGCATGTAGTGCATTGTGACAGAAAGTCACTTTACAACATCTTACAAGCCCAAAGTGGATTTTGAAAAAAGTTTCCACGAGCGCATGTTTTGGCCGTCTCAGCCAACTGTCATGAAATATGAAAAGTAAACGTGTCTTCACTTTTCCTTCATAGCTTGAAATTGGAAGGTCTTAGAAGCTTGAAACCAAGCGCATACAACACAAAGGGCCTCAATGAGCTACTGGCCGCTCACTGGTGGCTCCAGCGCACGCGGTTCAGTCGCATCATTCACTCTGATGTGGTGTTCATGAAGTTGGGTGTTGAGGTGCATGTAGTGCATTGTGACAGAAAGTCACTTTACAACATCTTACAAGCCCAAAGTGGATTTTGAAAAAAGTTTCCACGAGCGCATGTTTTGGCCGTCTCAGCCAACTGTCATGAAATATGAAAAGTAAACGTGTCTTCACTTTTCCTTCATAGCTTGAAATTGGAAGGTCTTAGAAGCTTGAAACCAAGCGCATACAACACAAAGGGCCTCAATGAGCTACTGGCCGCTCACTGGTGGCTCCAGCGCACGCGGTTCAGTCGCATCATTCACTCTGATGTGGTGTTCATGAAGTTGGGTGTTGAGGTGCATGTAGTGCATTGTGACAGAAAGTCACTTTACAACATCTTACAAGCCCAAAGTGGATTTTGAAAAAAGTTTCCACGAGCGCATGTTTTGGCCGTCTCAGCCAACTGTCATGAAATATGAAAAGTAAACGTGTCTTCACTTTTCCTTCATAGCTTGAAATTGGAAGGTCTTAGAAGCTTGAAACCAAGCGCATACAACACAAAGGGCCTCAATGAGCTACTGGCCGCTCACTGGTGGCTCCAGCGCACGCGGTTCAGTCGCATCATTCACTCTGATGTGGTGTTCATGAAGTTGGGTGTTGAGGTGCATGTAGTGCATTGTGACAGAAAGTCACTTTACAACATCTTACAAGCCCAAAGTGGATTTTGAAAAAAGTTTCCACGAGCGCATGTTTTGGCCGTCTCAGCCAACTGTCATGAAATATGAAAAGTAAACGTGTCTTCACTTTTCCTTCATAGCTTGAAATTGGAAGGTCTTAGAAGCTTGAAACCAAGCGCATACAACACAAAGGGCCTCAATGAGCTACTGGCCGCTCACTGGTGGCTCCAGCGCACGCGGTTCAGTCGCATCATTCACTCTGATGTGGTGTTCATGAAGTTGGGTGTTGAGGTGCATGTAGTGCATTGTGACAGAAAGTCACTTTACAACATCTTACAAGCCCAAAGTGGATTTTGAAAAAAGTTTCCACGAGCGCATGTTTTGGCCGTCTCAGCCAACTGTCATGAAATATGAAAAGTAAACGTGTCTTCACTTTTCCTTCATAGCTTGAAATTGGAAGGTCTTAGAAGCTTGAAACCAAGCGCATACAACACAAAGGGCCTCAATGAGCTACTGGCCGCTCACTGGTGGCTCCAGCGCACGCGGTTCAGTCGCATCATTCACTCTGATGTGGTGTTCATGAAGTTGGGTGTTGAGGTGCATGTAGTGCATTGTGACAGAAAGTCACTTTACAACATCTTACAAGCCCAAAGTGGATTTTGAAAAAAGTTTCCACGAGCGCATGTTTTGGCCGTCTCAGCCAACTGTCATGAAATATGAAAAGTAAACGTGTCTTCACTTTTCCTTCATAGCTTGAAATTGGAAGGTCTTAGAAGCTTGAAACCAAGCGCATACAACACAAAGGGCCTCAATGAGCTACTGGCCGCTCACTGGTGGCTCCAGCGCACGCGGTTCAGTCGCATCATTCACTCTGATGTGGTGTTCATGAAGTTGGGTGTTGAGGTGCATGTAGTGCATTGTGACAGAAAGTCACTTTACAACATCTTACAAGCCCAAAGTGGATTTTGAAAAAAGTTTCCACGAGCGCATGTTTTGGCCGTCTCAGCCAACTGTCATGAAATATGAAAAGTAAACGTGTCTTCACTTTTCCTTCATAGCTTGAAATTGGAAGGTCTTAGAAGCTTGAAACCAAGCGCATACAACACAAAGGGCCTCAATGAGCTACTGGCCGCTCACTGGTGGCTCCAGCGCACGCGGTTCAGTCGCATCATTCACTCTGATGTGGTGTTCATGAAGTTGGGTGTTGAGGTGCATGTAGTGCATTGTGACAGAAAGTCACTTTACAACATCTTACAAGCCCAAAGTGGATTTTGAAAAAAGTTTCCACGAGCGCATGTTTTGGCCGTCTCAGCCAACTGTCATGAAATATGAAAAGTAAACGTGTCTTCACTTTTCCTTCATAGCTTGAAATTGGAAGGTCTTAGAAGCTTGAAACCAAGCGCATACAACACAAAGGGCCTCAATGAGCTACTGGCCGCTCACTGGTGGCTCCAGCGCACGCGGTTCAGTCGCATCATTCACTCTGATGTGGTGTTCATGAAGTTGGGTGTTGAGGTGCATGTAGTGCATTGTGACAGAAAGTCACTTTACAACATCTTACAAGCCCAAAGTGGATTTTGAAAAAAGTTTCCACGAGCGCATGTTTTGGCCGTCTCAGCCAACTGTCATGAAATATGAAAAGTAAACGTGTCTTCACTTTTCCTTCATAGCTTGAAATTGGAAGGTCTTAGAAGCTTGAAACCAAGCGCATACAACACAAAGGGCCTCAATGAGCTACTGGCCGCTCACTGGTGGCTCCAGCGCACGCGGTTCAGTCGCATCATTCACTCTGATGTGGTGTTCATGAAGTTGGGTGTTGAGGTGCATGTAGTGCATTGTGACAGAAAGTCACTTTACAACATCTTACAAGCCCAAAGTGGATTTTGAAAAAAGTTTCCACGAGCGCATGTTTTGGCCGTCTCAGCCAACTGTCATGAAATATGAAAAGTAAACGTGTCTTCACTTTTCCTTCATAGCTTGAAATTGGAAGGTCTTAGAAGCTTGAAACCAAGCGCATACAACACAAAGGGCCTCAATGAGCTACTGGCCGCTCACTGGTGGCTCCAGCGCACGCGGTTCAGTCGCATCATTCACTCTGATGTGGTGTTCATGAAGTTGGGTGTTGAGGTGCATGTAGTGCATTGTGACAGAAAGTCACTTTACAACATCTTACAAGCCCAAAGTGGATTTTGAAAAAAGTTTCCACGAGCGCATGTTTTGGCCGTCTCAGCCAACTGTCATGAAATATGAAAAGTAAACGTGTCTTCACTTTTCCTTCATAGCTTGAAATTGGAAGGTCTTAGAAGCTTGAAACCAAGCGCATACAACACAAAGGGCCTCAATGAGCTACTGGCCGCTCACTGGTGGCTCCAGCGCACGCGGTTCAGTCGCATCATTCACTCTGATGTGGTGTTCATGAAGTTGGGTGTTGAGGTGCATGTAGTGCATTGTGACAGAAAGTCACTTTACAACATCTTACAAGCCCAAAGTGGATTTTGAAAAAAGTTTCCACGAGCGCATGTTTTGGCCGTCTCAGCCAACTGTCATGAAATATGAAAAGTAAACGTGTCTTCACTTTTCCTTCATAGCTTGAAATTGGAAGGTCTTAGAAGCTTGAAACCAAGCGCATACAACACAAAGGGCCTCAATGAGCTACTGGCCGCTCACTGGTGGCTCCAGCGCACGCGGTTCAGTCGCATCATTCACTCTGATGTGGTGTTCATGAAGTTGGGTGTTGAGGTGCATGTAGTGCATTGTGACAGAAAGTCACTTTACAACATCTTACAAGCCCAAAGTGGATTTTGAAAAAAGTTTCCACGAGCGCATGTTTTGGCCGTCTCAGCCAACTGTCATGAAATATGAAAAGTAAACGTGTCTTCACTTTTCCTTCATAGCTTGAAATTGGAAGGTCTTAGAAGCTTGAAACCAAGCGCATACAACACAAAGGGCCTCAATGAGCTACTGGCCGCTCACTGGTGGCTCCAGCGCACGCGGTTCAGTCGCATCATTCACTCTGATGTGGTGTTCATGAAGTTGGGTGTTGAGGTGCATGTAGTGCATTGTGACAGAAAGTCACTTTACAACATCTTACAAGCCCAAAGTGGATTTTGAAAAAAGTTTCCACGAGCGCATGTTTTGGCCGTCTCAGCCAACTGTCATGAAATATGAAAAGTAAACGTGTCTTCACTTTTCCTTCATAGCTTGAAATTGGAAGGTCTTAGAAGCTTGAAACCAAGCGCATACAACACAAAGGGCCTCAATGAGCTACTGGCCGCTCACTGGTGGCTCCAGCGCACGCGGTTCAGTCGCATCATTCACTCTGATGTGGTGTTCATGAAGTTGGGTGTTGAGGTGCATGTAGTGCATTGTGACAGAAAGTCACTTTACAACATCTTACAAGCCCAAAGTGGATTTTGAAAAAAGTTTCCACGAGCGCATGTTTTGGCCGTCTCAGCCAACTGTCATGAAATATGAAAAGTAAACGTGTCTTCACTTTTCCTTCATAGCTTGAAATTGGAAGGTCTTAGAAGCTTGAAACCAAGCGCATACAACACAAAGGGCCTCAATGAGCTACTGGCCGCTCACTGGTGGCTCCAGCGCACGCGGTTCAGTCGCATCATTCACTCTGATGTGGTGTTCATGAAGTTGGGTGTTGAGGTGCATGTAGTGCATTGTGACAGAAAGTCACTTTACAACATCTTACAAGCCCAAAGTGGATTTTGAAAAAAGTTTCCACGAGCGCATGTTTTGGCCGTCTCAGCCAACTGTCATGAAATATGAAAAGTAAACGTGTCTTCACTTTTCCTTCATAGCTTGAAATTGGAAGGTCTTAGAAGCTTGAAACCAAGCGCATACAACACAAAGGGCCTCAATGAGCTACTGGCCGCTCACTGGTGGCTCCAGCGCACGCGGTTCAGTCGCATCATTCACTCTGATGTGGTGTTCATGAAGTTGGGTGTTGAGGTGCATGTAGTGCATTGTGACAGAAAGTCACTTTACAACATCTTACAAGCCCAAAGTGGATTTTGAAAAAAGTTTCCACGAGCGCATGTTTTGGCCGTCTCAGCCAACTGTCATGAAATATGAAAAGTAAACGTGTCTTCACTTTTCCTTCATAGCTTGAAATTGGAAGGTCTTAGAAGCTTGAAACCAAGCGCATACAACACAAAGGGCCTCAATGAGCTACTGGCCGCTCACTGGTGGCTCCAGCGCACGCGGTTCAGTCGCATCATTCACTCTGATGTGGTGTTCATGAAGTTGGGTGTTGAGGTGCATGTAGTGCATTGTGACAGAAAGTCACTTTACAACATCTTACAAGCCCAAAGTGGATTTTGAAAAAAGTTTCCACGAGCGCATGTTTTGGCCGTCTCAGCCAACTGTCATGAAATATGAAAAGTAAACGTGTCTTCACTTTTCCTTCATAGCTTGAAATTGGAAGGTCTTAGAAGCTTGAAACCAAGCGCATACAACACAAAGGGCCTCAATGAGCTACTGGCCGCTCACTGGTGGCTCCAGCGCACGCGGTTCAGTCGCATCATTCACTCTGATGTGGTGTTCATGAAGTTGGGTGTTGAGGTGCATGTAGTGCATTGTGACAGAAAGTCACTTTACAACATCTTACAAGCCCAAAGTGGATTTTGAAAAAAGTTTCCACGAGCGCATGTTTTGGCCGTCTCAGCCAACTGTCATGAAATATGAAAAGTAAACGTGTCTTCACTTTTCCTTCATAGCTTGAAATTGGAAGGTCTTAGAAGCTTGAAACCAAGCGCATACAACACAAAGGGCCTCAATGAGCTACTGGCCGCTCACTGGTGGCTCCAGCGCACGCGGTTCAGTCGCATCATTCACTCTGATGTGGTGTTCATGAAGTTGGGTGTTGAGGTGCATGTAGTGCATTGTGACAGAAAGTCACTTTACAACATCTTACAAGCCCAAAGTGGATTTTGAAAAAAGTTTCCACGAGCGCATGTTTTGGCCGTCTCAGCCAACTGTCATGAAATATGAAAAGTAAACGTGTCTTCACTTTTCCTTCATAGCTTGAAATTGGAAGGTCTTAGAAGCTTGAAACCAAGCGCATACAACACAAAGGGCCTCAATGAGCTACTGGCCGCTCACTGGTGGCTCCAGCGCACGCGGTTCAGTCGCATCATTCACTCTGATGTGGTGTTCATGAAGTTGGGTGTTGAGGTGCATGTAGTGCATTGTGACAGAAAGTCACTTTACAACATCTTACAAGCCCAAAGTGGATTTTGAAAAAAGTTTCCACGAGCGCATGTTTTGGCCGTCTCAGCCAACTGTCATGAAATATGAAAAGTAAACGTGTCTTCACTTTTCCTTCATAGCTTGAAATTGGAAGGTCTTAGAAGCTTGAAACCAAGCGCATACAACACAAAGGGCCTCAATGAGCTACTGGCCGCTCACTGGTGGCTCCAGCGCACGCGGTTCAGTCGCATCATTCACTCTGATGTGGTGTTCATGAAGTTGGGTGTTGAGGTGCATGTAGTGCATTGTGACAGAAAGTCACTTTACAACATCTTACAAGCCCAAAGTGGATTTTGAAAAAAGTTTCCACGAGCGCATGTTTTGGCCGTCTCAGCCAACTGTCATGAAATATGAAAAGTAAACGTGTCTTCACTTTTCCTTCATAGCTTGAAATTGGAAGGTCTTAGAAGCTTGAAACCAAGCGCATACAACACAAAGGGCCTCAATGAGCTACTGGCCGCTCACTGGTGGCTCCAGCGCACGCGGTTCAGTCGCATCATTCACTCTGATGTGGTGTTCATGAAGTTGGGTGTTGAGGTGCCTGTAGTGCATTGTGACAGAAAGTCACTTTACAACATCTTACAAGCCCAAAGTGGATTTTGAAAAAAGTTTCCACGAGCGCATGTTTTGGCCGTCTCAGCCAACTGTCATGAAATATGAAAAGTAAACGTGTCTTCACTTTTCCTTCATAGCTTGAAATTGGAAGGTCTTAGAAGCTTGAAACCAAGCGCATACAACACAAAGGGCCTCAATGAGCTACTGGCCGCTCACTGGTGGCTCCAGCGCACGCGGTTCAGTCGCATCATTCACTCTGATGTGGTGTTCATGAAGTTGGGTGTTGAGGTGCATGTAGTGCATTGTGACAGAAAGTCACTTTACAACATCTTACAAGCCCAAAGTGGATTTTGAAAAAAGTTTCCACGAGCGCATGTTTTGGCCGTCTCAGCCAACTGTCATGAAATATGAAAAGTAAACGTGTCTTCACTTTTCCTTCATAGCTTGAAATTGGAAGGTCTTAGAAGCTTGAAACCAAGCGCATACAACACAAAGGGCCTCAATGAGCTACTGGCCGCTCACTGGTGGCTCCAGCGCACGCGGTTCAGTCGCATCATTCACTCTGATGTGGTGTTCATGAAGTTGGGTGTTGAGGTGCATGTAGTGCATTGTGACAGAAAGTCACTTTACAACATCTTACAAGCCCAAAGTGGATTTTGAAAAAAGTTTCCACGAGCGCATGTTTTGGCCGTCTCAGCCAACTGTCATGAAATATGAAAAGTAAACGTGTCTTCACTTTTCCTTCATAGCTTGAAATTGGAAGGTCTTAGAAGCTTGAAACCAAGCGCATACAACACAAAGGGCCTCAATGAGCTACTGGCCGCTCACTGGTGGCTCCAGCGCACGCGGTTCAGTCGCATCATTCACTCTGATGTGGTGTTCATGAAGTTGGGTGTTGAGGTGCATGTAGTGCATTGTGACAGAAAGTCACTTTACAACATCTTACAAGCCCAAAGTGGATTTTGAAAAAAGTTTCCACGAGCGCATGTTTTGGCCGTCTCAGCCAACTGTCATGAAATATGAAAAGTAAACGTGTCTTCACTTTTCCTTCATAGCTTGAAATTGGAAGGTCTTAGAAGCTTGAAACCAAGCGCATACAACACAAAGGGCCTCAATGAGCTACTGGCCGCTCACTGGTGGCTCCAGCGCACGCGGTTCAGTCGCATCATTCACTCTGATGTGGTGTTCATGAAGTTGGGTGTTGAGGTGCATGTAGTGCATTGTGACAGAAAGTCACTTTACAACATCTTACAAGCCCAAAGTGGATTTTGAAAAAAGTTTCCACGAGCGCATGTTTTGGCCGTCTCAGCCAACTGTCATGAAATATGAAAAGTAAACGTGTCTTCACTTTTCCTTCATAGCTTGAAATTGGAAGGTCTTAGAAGCTTGAAACCAAGCGCATACAACACAAAGGGCCTCAATGAGCTACTGGCCGCTCACTGGTGGCTCCAGCGCACGCGGTTCAGTCGCATCATTCACTCTGATGTGGTGTTCATGAAGTTGGGTGTTGAGGTGCATGTAGTGCATTGTGACAGAAAGTCACTTTACAACATCTTACAAGCCCAAAGTGGATTTTGAAAAAAGTTTCCACGAGCGCATGTTTTGGCCGTCTCAGCCAACTGTCATGAAATATGAAAAGTAAACGTGTCTTCACTTTTCCTTCATAGCTTGAAATTGGAAGGTCTTAGAAGCTTGAAACCAAGCGCATACAACACAAAGGGCCTCAATGAGCTACTGGCCGCTCACTGGTGGCTCCAGCGCACGCGGTTCAGTCGCATCATTCACTCTGATGTGGTGTTCATGAAGTTGGGTGTTGAGGTGCATGTAGTGCATTGTGACAGAAAGTCACTTTACAACATCTTACAAGCCCAAAGTGGATTTTGAAAAAAGTTTCCACGAGCGCATGTTTTGGCCGTCTCAGCCAACTGTCATGAAATATGAAAAGTAAACGTGTCTTCACTTTTCCTTCATAGCTTGAAATTGGAAGGTCTTAGAAGCTTGAAACCAAGCGCATACAACACAAAGGGCCTCAATGAGCTACTGGCCGCTCACTGGTGGCTCCAGCGCACGCGGTTCAGTCGCATCATTCACTCTGATGTGGTGTTCATGAAGTTGGGTGTTGAGGTGCATGTAGTGCATTGTGACAGAAAGTCACTTTACAACATCTTACAAGCCCAAAGTGGATTTTGAAAAAAGTTTCCACGAGCGCATGTTTTGGCCGTCTCAGCCAACTGTCATGAAATATGAAAAGTAAACGTGTCTTCACTTTTCCTTCATAGCTTGAAATTGGAAGGTCTTAGAAGCTTGAAACCAAGCGCATACAACACAAAGGGCCTCAATGAGCTACTGGCCGCTCACTGGTGGCTCCAGCGCACGCGGTTCAGTCGCATCATTCACTCTGATGTGGTGTTCATGAAGTTGGGTGTTGAGGTGCATGTAGTGCATTGTGACAGAAAGTCACTTTACAACATCTTACAAGCCCAAAGTGGATTTTGAAAAAAGTTTCCACGAGCGCATGTTTTGGCCGTCTCAGCCAACTGTCATGAAATATGAAAAGTAAACGTGTCTTCACTTTTCCTTCATAGCTTGAAATTGGAAGGTCTTAGAAGCTTGAAACCAAGCGCATACAACACAAAGGGCCTCAATGAGCTACTGGCCGCTCACTGGTGGCTCCAGCGCACGCGGTTCAGTCGCATCATTCACTCTGATGTGGTGTTCATGAAGTTGGGTGTTGAGGTGCATGTAGTGCATTGTGACAGAAAGTCACTTTACAACATCTTACAAGCCCAAAGTGGATTTTGAAAAAAGTTTCCACGAGCGCATGTTTTGGCCGTCTCAGCCAACTGTCATGAAATATGAAAAGTAAACGTGTCTTCACTTTTCCTTCATAGCTTGAAATTGGAAGGTCTTAGAAGCTTGAAACCAAGCGCATACAACACAAAGGGCCTCAATGAGCTACTGGCCGCTCACTGGTGGCTCCAGCGCACGCGGTTCAGTCGCATCATTCACTCTGATGTGGTGTTCATGAAGTTGGGTGTTGAGGTGCATGTAGTGCATTGTGACAGAAAGTCACTTTACAACATCTTACAAGCCCAAAGTGGATTTTGAAAAAAGTTTCCACGAGCGCATGTTTTGGCCGTCTCAGCCAACTGTCATGAAATATGAAAAGTAAACGTGTCTTCACTTTTCCTTCATAGCTTGAAATTGGAAGGTCTTAGAAGCTTGAAACCAAGCGCATACAACACAAAGGGCCTCAATGAGCTACTGGCCGCTCACTGGTGGCTCCAGCGCACGCGGTTCAGTCGCATCATTCACTCTGATGTGGTGTTCATGAAGTTGGGTGTTGAGGTGCATGTAGTGCATTGTGACAGAAAGTCACTTTACAACATCTTACAAGCCCAAAGTGGATTTTGAAAAAAGTTTCCACGAGCGCATGTTTTGGCCGTCTCAGCCAACTGTCATGAAATATGAAAAGTAAACGTGTCTTCACTTTTCCTTCATAGCTTGAAATTGGAAGGTCTTAGAAGCTTGAAACCAAGCGCATACAACACAAAGGGCCTCAATGAGCTACTGGCCGCTCACTGGTGGCTCCAGCGCACGCGGTTCAGTCGCATCATTCACTCTGATGTGGTGTTCATGAAGTTGGGTGTTGAGGTGCATGTAGTGCATTGTGACAGAAAGTCACTTTACAACATCTTACAAGCCCAAAGTGGATTTTGAAAAAAGTTTCCACGAGCGCATGTTTTGGCCGTCTCAGCCAACTGTCATGAAATATGAAAAGTAAACGTGTCTTCACTTTTCCTTCATAGCTTGAAATTGGAAGGTCTTAGAAGCTTGAAACCAAGCGCATACAACACAAAGGGCCTCAATGAGCTACTGGCCGCTCACTGGTGGCTCCAGCGCACGCGGTTCAGTCGCATCATTCACTCTGATGTGGTGTTCATGAAGTTGGGTGTTGAGGTGCATGTAGTGCATTGTGACAGAAAGTCACTTTACAACATCTTACAAGCCCAAAGTGGATTTTGAAAAAAGTTTCCACGAGCGCATGTTTTGGCCGTCTCAGCCAACTGTCATGAAATATGAAAAGTAAACGTGTCTTCACTTTTCCTTCATAGCTTGAAATTGGAAGGTCTTAGAAGCTTGAAACCAAGCGCATACAACACAAAGGGCCTCAATGAGCTACTGGCCGCTCACTGGTGGCTCCAGCGCACGCGGTTCAGTCGCATCATTCACTCTGATGTGGTGTTCATGAAGTTGGGTGTTGAGGTGCATGTAGTGCATTGTGACAGAAAGTCACTTTACAACATCTTACAAGCCCAAAGTGGATTTTGAAAAAAGTTTCCACGAGCGCATGTTTTGGCCGTCTCAGCCAACTGTCATGAAATATGAAAAGTAAACGTGTCTTCACTTTTCCTTCATAGCTTGAAATTGGAAGGTCTTAGAAGCTTGAAACCAAGCGCATACAACACAAAGGGCCTCAATGAGCTACTGGCCGCTCACTGGTGGCTCCAGCGCACGCGGTTCAGTCGCATCATTCACTCTGATGTGGTGTTCATGAAGTTGGGTGTTGAGGTGCATGTAGTGCATTGTGACAGAAAGTCACTTTACAACATCTTACAAGCCCAAAGTGGATTTTGAAAAAAGTTTCCACGAGCGCATGTTTTGGCCGTCTCAGCCAACTGTCATGAAATATGAAAAGTAAACGTGTCTTCACTTTTCCTTCATAGCTTGAAATTGGAAGGTCTTAGAAGCTTGAAACCAAGCGCATACAACACAAAGGGCCTCAATGAGCTACTGGCCGCTCACTGGTGGCTCCAGCGCACGCGGTTCAGTCGCATCATTCACTCTGATGTGGTGTTCATGAAGTTGGGTGTTGAGGTGCATGTAGTGCATTGTGACAGAAAGTCACTTTACAACATCTTACAAGCCCAAAGTGGATTTTGAAAAAAGTTTCCACGAGCGCATGTTTTGGCCGTCTCAGCCAACTGTCATGAAATATGAAAAGTAAACGTGTCTTCACTTTTCCTTCATAGCTTGAAATTGGAAGGTCTTAGAAGCTTGAAACCAAGCGCATACAACACAAAGGGCCTCAATGAGCTACTGGCCGCTCACTGGTGGCTCCAGCGCACGCGGTTCAGTCGCATCATTCACTCTGATGTGGTGTTCATGAAGTTGGGTGTTGAGGTGCATGTAGTGCATTGTGACAGAAAGTCACTTTACAACATCTTACAAGCCCAAAGTGGATTTTGAAAAAAGTTTCCACGAGCGCATGTTTTGGCCGTCTCAGCCAACTGTCATGAAATATGAAAAGTAAACGTGTCTTCACTTTTCCTTCATAGCTTGAAATTGGAAGGTCTTAGAAGCTTGAAACCAAGCGCATACAACACAAAGGGCCTCAATGAGCTACTGGCCGCTCACTGGTGGCTCCAGCGCACGCGGTTCAGTCGCATCATTCACTCTGATGTGGTGTTCATGAAGTTGGGTGTTGAGGTGCATGTAGTGCATTGTGACAGAAAGTCACTTTACAACATCTTACAAGCCCAAAGTGGATTTTGAAAAAAGTTTCCACGAGCGCATGTTTTGGCCGTCTCAGCCAACTGTCATGAAATATGAAAAGTAAACGTGTCTTCACTTTTCCTTCATAGCTTGAAATTGGAAGGTCTTAGAAGCTTGAAACCAAGCGCATACAACACAAAGGGCCTCAATGAGCTACTGGCCGCTCACTGGTGGCTCCAGCGCACGCGGTTCAGTCGCATCATTCACTCTGATGTGGTGTTCATGAAGTTGGGTGTTGAGGTGCATGTAGTGCATTGTGACAGAAAGTCACTTTACAACATCTTACAAGCCCAAAGTGGATTTTGAAAAAAGTTTCCACGAGCGCATGTTTTGGCCGTCTCAGCCAACTGTCATGAAATATGAAAAGTAAACGTGTCTTCACTTTTCCTTCATAGCTTGAAATTGGAAGGTCTTAGAAGCTTGAAACCAAGCGCATACAACACAAAGGGCCTCAATGAGCTACTGGCCGCTCACTGGTGGCTCCAGCGCACGCGGTTCAGTCGCATCATTCACTCTGATGTGGTGTTCATGAAGTTGGGTGTTGAGGTGCATGTAGTGCATTGTGACAGAAAGTCACTTTACAACATCTTACAAGCCCAAAGTGGATTTTGAAAAAAGTTTCCACGAGCGCATGTTTTGGCCGTCTCAGCCAACTGTCATGAAATATGAAAAGTAAACGTGTCTTCACTTTTCCTTCATAGCTTGAAATTGGAAGGTCTTAGAAGCTTGAAACCAAGCGCATACAACACAAAGGGCCTCAATGAGCTACTGGCCGCTCACTGGTGGCTCCAGCGCACGCGGTTCAGTCGCATCATTCACTCTGATGTGGTGTTCATGAAGTTGGGTGTTGAGGTGCATGTAGTGCATTGTGACAGAAAGTCACTTTACAACATCTTACAAGCCCAAAGTGGATTTTGAAAAAAGTTTCCACGAGCGCATGTTTTGGCCGTCTCAGCCAACTGTCATGAAATATGAAAAGTAAACGTGTCTTCACTTTTCCTTCATAGCTTGAAATTGGAAGGTCTTAGAAGCTTGAAACCAAGCGCATACAACACAAAGGGCCTCAATGAGCTACTGGCCGCTCACTGGTGGCTCCAGCGCACGCGGTTCAGTCGCATCATTCACTCTGATGTGGTGTTCATGAAGTTGGGTGTTGAGGTGCATGTAGTGCATTGTGACAGAAAGTCACTTTACAACATCTTACAAGCCCAAAGTGGATTTTGAAAAAAGTTTCCACGAGCGCATGTTTTGGCCGTCTCAGCCAACTGTCATGAAATATGAAAAGTAAACGTGTCTTCACTTTTCCTTCATAGCTTGAAATTGGAAGGTCTTAGAAGCTTGAAACCAAGCGCATACAACACAAAGGGCCTCAATGAGCTACTGGCCGCTCACTGGTGGCTCCAGCGCACGCGGTTCAGTCGCATCATTCACTCTGATGTGGTGTTCATGAAGTTGGGTGTTGAGGTGCATGTAGTGCATTGTGACAGAAAGTCACTTTACAACATCTTACAAGCCCAAAGTGGATTTTGAAAAAAGTTTCCACGAGCGCATGTTTTGGCCGTCTCAGCCAACTGTCATGAAATATGAAAAGTAAACGTGTCTTCACTTTTCCTTCATAGCTTGAAATTGGAAGGTCTTAGAAGCTTGAAACCAAGCGCATACAACACAAAGGGCCTCAATGAGCTACTGGCCGCTCACTGGTGGCTCCAGCGCACGCGGTTCAGTCGCATCATTCACTCTGATGTGGTGTTCATGAAGTTGGGTGTTGAGGTGCATGTAGTGCATTGTGACAGAAAGTCACTTTACAACATCTTACAAGCCCAAAGTGGATTTTGAAAAAAGTTTCCACGAGCGCATGTTTTGGCCGTCTCAGCCAACTGTCATGAAATATGAAAAGTAAACGTGTCTTCACTTTTCCTTCATAGCTTGAAATTGGAAGGTCTTAGAAGCTTGAAACCAAGCGCATACAACACAAAGGGCCTCAATGAGCTACTGGCCGCTCACTGGTGGCTCCAGCGCACGCGGTTCAGTCGCATCATTCACTCTGATGTGGTGTTCATGAAGTTGGGTGTTGAGGTGCATGTAGTGCATTGTGACAGAAAGTCACTTTACAACATCTTACAAGCCCAAAGTGGATTTTGAAAAAAGTTTCCACGAGCGCATGTTTTGGCCGTCTCAGCCAACTGTCATGAAATATGAAAAGTAAACGTGTCTTCACTTTTCCTTCATAGCTTGAAATTGGAAGGTCTTAGAAGCTTGAAACCAAGCGCATACAACACAAAGGGCCTCAATGAGCTACTGGCCGCTCACTGGTGGCTCCAGCGCACGCGGTTCAGTCGCATCATTCACTCTGATGTGGTGTTCATGAAGTTGGGTGTTGAGGTGCATGTAGTGCATTGTGACAGAAAGTCACTTTACAACATCTTACAAGCCCAAAGTGGATTTTGAAAAAAGTTTCCACGAGCGCATGTTTTGGCCGTCTCAGCCAACTGTCATGAAATATGAAAAGTAAACGTGTCTTCACTTTTCCTTCATAGCTTGAAATTGGAAGGTCTTAGAAGCTTGAAACCAAGCGCATACAACACAAAGGGCCTCAATGAGCTACTGGCCGCTCACTGGTGGCTCCAGCGCACGCGGTTCAGTCGCATCATTCACTCTGATGTGGTGTTCATGAAGTTGGGTGTTGAGGTGCATGTAGTGCATTGTGACAGAAAGTCACTTTACAACATCTTACAAGCCCAAAGTGGATTTTGAAAAAAGTTTCCACGAGCGCATGTTTTGGCCGTCTCAGCCAACTGTCATGAAATATGAAAAGTAAACGTGTCTTCACTTTTCCTTCATAGCTTGAAATTGGAAGGTCTTAGAAGCTTGAAACCAAGCGCATACAACACAAAGGGCCTCAATGAGCTACTGGCCGCTCACTGGTGGCTCCAGCGCACGCGGTTCAGTCGCATCATTCACTCTGATGTGGTGTTCATGAAGTTGGGTGTTGAGGTGCATGTAGTGCATTGTGACAGAAAGTCACTTTACAACATCTTACAAGCCCAAAGTGGATTTTGAAAAAAGTTTCCACGAGCGCATGTTTTGGCCGTCTCAGCCAACTGTCATGAAATATGAAAAGTAAACGTGTCTTCACTTTTCCTTCATAGCTTGAAATTGGAAGGTCTTAGAAGCTTGAAACCAAGCGCATACAACACAAAGGGCCTCAATGAGCTACTGGCCGCTCACTGGTGGCTCCAGCGCACGCGGTTCAGTCGCATCATTCACTCTGATGTGGTGTTCATGAAGTTGGGTGTTGAGGTGCATGTAGTGCATTGTGACAGAAAGTCACTTTACAACATCTTACAAGCCCAAAGTGGATTTTGAAAAAAGTTTCCACGAGCGCATGTTTTGGCCGTCTCAGCCAACTGTCATGAAATATGAAAAGTAAACGTGTCTTCACTTTTCCTTCATAGCTTGAAATTGGAAGGTCTTAGAAGCTTGAAACCAAGCGCATACAACACAAAGGGCCTCAATGAGCTACTGGCCGCTCACTGGTGGCTCCAGCGCACGCGGTTCAGTCGCATCATTCACTCTGATGTGGTGTTCATGAAGTTGGGTGTTGAGGTGCATGTAGTGCATTGTGACAGAAAGTCACTTTACAACATCTTACAAGCCCAAAGTGGATTTTGAAAAAAGTTTCCACGAGCGCATGTTTTGGCCGTCTCAGCCAACTGTCATGAAATATGAAAAGTAAACGTGTCTTCACTTTTCCTTCATAGCTTGAAATTGGAAGGTCTTAGAAGCTTGAAACCAAGCGCATACAACACAAAGGGCCTCAATGAGCTACTGGCCGCTCACTGGTGGCTCCAGCGCACGCGGTTCAGTCGCATCATTCACTCTGATGTGGTGTTCATGAAGTTGGGTGTTGAGGTGCATGTAGTGCATTGTGACAGAAAGTCACTTTACAACATCTTACAAGCCCAAAGTGGATTTTGAAAAAAGTTTCCACGAGCGCATGTTTTGGCCGTCTCAGCCAACTGTCATGAAATATGAAAAGTAAACGTGTCTTCACTTTTCCTTCATAGCTTGAAATTGGAAGGTCTTAGAAGCTTGAAACCAAGCGCATACAACACAAAGGGCCTCAATGAGCTACTGGCCGCTCACTGGTGGCTCCAGCGCACGCGGTTCAGTCGCATCATTCACTCTGATGTGGTGTTCATGAAGTTGGGTGTTGAGGTGCATGTAGTGCATTGTGACAGAAAGTCACTTTACAACATCTTACAAGCCCAAAGTGGATTTTGAAAAAAGTTTCCACGAGCGCATGTTTTGGCCGTCTCAGCCAACTGTCATGAAATATGAAAAGTAAACGTGTCTTCACTTTTCCTTCATAGCTTGAAATTGGAAGGTCTTAGAAGCTTGAAACCAAGCGCATACAACACAAAGGGCCTCAATGAGCTACTGGCCGCTCACTGGTGGCTCCAGCGCACGCGGTTCAGTCGCATCATTCACTCTGATGTGGTGTTCATGAAGTTGGGTGTTGAGGTGCATGTAGTGCATTGTGACAGAAAGTCACTTTACAACATCTTACAAGCCCAAAGTGGATTTTGAAAAAAGTTTCCACGAGCGCATGTTTTGGCCGTCTCAGCCAACTGTCATGAAATATGAAAAGTAAACGTGTCTTCACTTTTCCTTCATAGCTTGAAATTGGAAGGTCTTAGAAGCTTGAAACCAAGCGCATACAACACAAAGGGCCTCAATGAGCTACTGGCCGCTCACTGGTGGCTCCAGCGCACGCGGTTCAGTCGCATCATTCACTCTGATGTGGTGTTCATGAAGTTGGGTGTTGAGGTGCATGTAGTGCATTGTGACAGAAAGTCACTTTACAACATCTTACAAGCCCAAAGTGGATTTTGAAAAAAGTTTCCACGAGCGCATGTTTTGGCCGTCTCAGCCAACTGTCATGAAATATGAAAAGTAAACGTGTCTTCACTTTTCCTTCATAGCTTGAAATTGGAAGGTCTTAGAAGCTTGAAACCAAGCGCATACAACACAAAGGGCCTCAATGAGCTACTGGCCGCTCACTGGTGGCTCCAGCGCACGCGGTTCAGTCGCATCATTCACTCTGATGTGGTGTTCATGAAGTTGGGTGTTGAGGTGCATGTAGTGCATTGTGACAGAAAGTCACTTTACAACATCTTACAAGCCCAAAGTGGATTTTGAAAAAAGTTTCCACGAGCGCATGTTTTGGCCGTCTCAGCCAACTGTCATGAAATATGAAAAGTAAACGTGTCTTCACTTTTCCTTCATAGCTTGAAATTGGAAGGTCTTAGAAGCTTGAAACCAAGCGCATACAACACAAAGGGCCTCAATGAGCTACTGGCCGCTCACTGGTGGCTCCAGCGCACGCGGTTCAGTCGCATCATTCACTCTGATGTGGTGTTCATGAAGTTGGGTGTTGAGGTGCATGTAGTGCATTGTGACAGAAAGTCACTTTACAACATCTTACAAGCCCAAAGTGGATTTTGAAAAAAGTTTCCACGAGCGCATGTTTTGGCCGTCTCAGCCAACTGTCATGAAATATGAAAAGTAAACGTGTCTTCACTTTTCCTTCATAGCTTGAAATTGGAAGGTCTTAGAAGCTTGAAACCAAGCGCATACAACACAAAGGGCCTCAATGAGCTACTGGCCGCTCACTGGTGGCTCCAGCGCACGCGGTTCAGTCGCATCATTCACTCTGATGTGGTGTTCATGAAGTTGGGTGTTGAGGTGCATGTAGTGCATTGTGACAGAAAGTCACTTTACAACATCTTACAAGCCCAAAGTGGATTTTGAAAAAAGTTTCCACGAGCGCATGTTTTGGCCGTCTCAGCCAACTGTCATGAAATATGAAAAGTAAACGTGTCTTCACTTTTCCTTCATAGCTTGAAATTGGAAGGTCTTAGAAGCTTGAAACCAAGCGCATACAACACAAAGGGCCTCAATGAGCTACTGGCCGCTCACTGGTGGCTCCAGCGCACGCGGTTCAGTCGCATCATTCACTCTGATGTGGTGTTCATGAAGTTGGGTGTTGAGGTGCATGTAGTGCATTGTGACAGAAAGTCACTTTACAACATCTTACAAGCCCAAAGTGGATTTTGAAAAAAGTTTCCACGAGCGCATGTTTTGGCCGTCTCAGCCAACTGTCATGAAATATGAAAAGTAAACGTGTCTTCACTTTTCCTTCATAGCTTGAAATTGGAAGGTCTTAGAAGCTTGAAACCAAGCGCATACAACACAAAGGGCCTCAATGAGCTACTGGCCGCTCACTGGTGGCTCCAGCGCACGCGGTTCAGTCGCATCATTCACTCTGATGTGGTGTTCATGAAGTTGGGTGTTGAGGTGCATGTAGTGCATTGTGACAGAAAGTCACTTTACAACATCTTACAAGCCCAAAGTGGATTTTGAAAAAAGTTTCCACGAGCGCATGTTTTGGCCGTCTCAGCCAACTGTCATGAAATATGAAAAGTAAACGTGTCTTCACTTTTCCTTCATAGCTTGAAATTGGAAGGTCTTAGAAGCTTGAAACCAAGCGCATACAACACAAAGGGCCTCAATGAGCTACTGGCCGCTCACTGGTGGCTCCAGCGCACGCGGTTCAGTCGCATCATTCACTCTGATGTGGTGTTCATGAAGTTGGGTGTTGAGGTGCATGTAGTGCATTGTGACAGAAAGTCACTTTACAACATCTTACAAGCCCAAAGTGGATTTTGAAAAAAGTTTCCACGAGCGCATGTTTTGGCCGTCTCAGCCAACTGTCATGAAATATGAAAAGTAAACGTGTCTTCACTTTTCCTTCATAGCTTGAAATTGGAAGGTCTTAGAAGCTTGAAACCAAGCGCATACAACACAAAGGGCCTCAATGAGCTACTGGCCGCTCACTGGTGGCTCCAGCGCACGCGGTTCAGTCGCATCATTCACTCTGATGTGGTGTTCATGAAGTTGGGTGTTGAGGTGCATGTAGTGCATTGTGACAGAAAGTCACTTTACAACATCTTACAAGCCCAAAGTGGATTTTGAAAAAAGTTTCCACGAGCGCATGTTTTGGCCGTCTCAGCCAACTGTCATGAAATATGAAAAGTAAACGTGTCTTCACTTTTCCTTCATAGCTTGAAATTGGAAGGTCTTAGAAGCTTGAAACCAAGCGCATACAACACAAAGGGCCTCAATGAGCTACTGGCCGCTCACTGGTGGCTCCAGCGCACGCGGTTCAGTCGCATCATTCACTCTGATGTGGTGTTCATGAAGTTGGGTGTTGAGGTGCATGTAGTGCATTGTGACAGAAAGTCACTTTACAACATCTTACAAGCCCAAAGTGGATTTTGAAAAAAGTTTCCACGAGCGCATGTTTTGGCCGTCTCAGCCAACTGTCATGAAATATGAAAAGTAAACGTGTCTTCACTTTTCCTTCATAGCTTGAAATTGGAAGGTCTTAGAAGCTTGAAACCAAGCGCATACAACACAAAGGGCCTCAATGAGCTACTGGCCGCTCACTGGTGGCTCCAGCGCACGCGGTTCAGTCGCATCATTCACTCTGATGTGGTGTTCATGAAGTTGGGTGTTGAGGTGCATGTAGTGCATTGTGACAGAAAGTCACTTTACAACATCTTACAAGCCCAAAGTGGATTTTGAAAAAAGTTTCCACGAGCGCATGTTTTGGCCGTCTCAGCCAACTGTCATGAAATATGAAAAGTAAACGTGTCTTCACTTTTCCTTCATAGCTTGAAATTGGAAGGTCTTAGAAGCTTGAAACCAAGCGCATACAACACAAAGGGCCTCAATGAGCTACTGGCCGCTCACTGGTGGCTCCAGCGCACGCGGTTCAGTCGCATCATTCACTCTGATGTGGTGTTCATGAAGTTGGGTGTTGAGGTGCATGTAGTGCATTGTGACAGAAAGTCACTTTACAACATCTTACAAGCCCAAAGTGGATTTTGAAAAAAGTTTCCACGAGCGCATGTTTTGGCCGTCTCAGCCAACTGTCATGAAATATGAAAAGTAAACGTGTCTTCACTTTTCCTTCATAGCTTGAAATTGGAAGGTCTTAGAAGCTTGAAACCAAGCGCATACAACACAAAGGGCCTCAATGAGCTACTGGCCGCTCACTGGTGGCTCCAGCGCACGCGGTTCAGTCGCATCATTCACTCTGATGTGGTGTTCATGAAGTTGGGTGTTGAGGTGCATGTAGTGCATTGTGACAGAAAGTCACTTTACAACATCTTACAAGCCCAAAGTGGATTTTGAAAAAAGTTTCCACGAGCGCATGTTTTGGCCGTCTCAGCCAACTGTCATGAAATATGAAAAGTAAACGTGTCTTCACTTTTCCTTCATAGCTTGAAATTGGAAGGTCTTAGAAGCTTGAAACCAAGCGCATACAACACAAAGGGCCTCAATGAGCTACTGGCCGCTCACTGGTGGCTCCAGCGCACGCGGTTCAGTCGCATCATTCACTCTGATGTGGTGTTCATGAAGTTGGGTGTTGAGGTGCATGTAGTGCATTGTGACAGAAAGTCACTTTACAACATCTTACAAGCCCAAAGTGGATTTTGAAAAAAGTTTCCACGAGCGCATGTTTTGGCCGTCTCAGCCAACTGTCATGAAATATGAAAAGTAAACGTGTCTTCACTTTTCCTTCATAGCTTGAAATTGGAAGGTCTTAGAAGCTTGAAACCAAGCGCATACAACACAAAGGGCCTCAATGAGCTACTGGCCGCTCACTGGTGGCTCCAGCACACGCGGTTCAGTCGCATCATTCACTCTGATGTGGTGTTCATGAAGTTGGGTGTTGAGGTGCATGTAGTGCATTGTGACAGAAAGTCACTTTACAACATCTTACAAGCCCAAAGTGGATTTTGAAAAAAGTTTCCACGAGCGCATGTTTTGGCCGTCTCAGCCAACTGTCATGAAATATGAAAAGTAAACGTGTCTTCACTTTTCCTTCATAGCTTGAAATTGGAAGGTCTTAGAAGCTTGAAACCAAGCGCATACAACACAAAGGGCCTCAATGAGCTACTGGCCGCTCACTGGTGGCTCCAGCGCACGCGGTTCAGTCGCATCATTCACTCTGATGTGGTGT